>NW_026060969.1:0-15000 GCF_929443795.1 Astur gentilis | reverse complement strand
AGGCTGCAGGGGGACGGTGAAGACCAGCAAGATCTTTCAGGGCTGGCACCTTCCTTGTGGGAGAAGTAGCCAGACGTTTGCCTTTTCAGAATAAGTCTCTGTCGAGACCGAGCACCATGAGATGCTGAGTGTCTGGGAAAGCAGAGATCCCCAGTGCTCTTGCGGCTAAAGATAGCCTGCAGGGGGACGGTGAAGACCTACAAGAGATTTCAGGGCTGGCACCTTCCTTGTGGGAGAAGGAGCCAGACGTTTGCCTTTTCAGAAAAAGGCTCTGTCGAGAACGAGTACCATGAGATGCTGATTCTCTGGGAAAGCAGATATCCCCAGTGCTGTTGTGCCTGTGGATAGGGTGCAGAGGGATACTGAAGACCAGCGAGATCTTTCAGGGAGGGCACCTTCCTTGTGGGAGAAGGAGCCAGACGTTTGCCTTTTCAGAAAATGTTTCTGCCGAGAGCGAGCTCCATGAGATGCTGAGTCTCTGGGAAAGCAGAGATCCCCAGTGCTGCTGTGCCTGTGGATAGGCTGCAGAGGGATACTGAATACCTGCAAGTGCTTTTAGGTCTGGCGCATTCCTTGTGGGAGAAGGAGCCAGATGTTTGCCTTTTATATAAAATGTTTCTGCCGAGAGCAAACACCATGAGTTTCTGAGTGTCTGGGAAAGCAGAGATCCCCAGTGCTGTTGTGGCTAAAGACAGGCTACAGGGGAAATATGAAGACCAGCAACATTTTTCAGGGCTTGCACCTTCCTTGTGGGAGAAGGAGCCGTAAGTTTGCCTTTTCAGAAAAAGCCTCTGCCGAGAACGAGCACCGTGACATGCTGAGTCTCTGGGAAAGCAGAGATCCCCAGTGCTGTTGTGCCTGTGGATAGGCTGCAGGGGGACAGTGAAGACCAGCAAGATCTTTCAGGGCTGGCACCTTCCTTGTGGGAGAAGGAGCCGTAAGTTTGCCTTTTCAGAAAAAGGCTCTGCCGAGAGCGAGAACCATGAGATGCTGAGTCTCTGGGAAAGCAGAGATCCCCAGTGCTGTTGTGCCTGTGGATAGGGTGCAGAGGGATACTGAAGACCAGCAAGATCTTTCAGGGCTGGAACCTTCCTTGTGGGAGAAGGAGCCAGATGTTTGCCTTTTCATAAAATGTTTCTGCCGAGAGCGAGCACCATGAGATGCTGAGTCTCTGGGAAAACAGAGATCCCCAGTGATGTTGCGGCTAAAGATAGGCTGCAGGGGGACGGTGAAGACCTACAAGAGATTTCAGGGCTGGCACCTTCGTTGTGGGAGAAGGAGCCAGACGTTTGCATTTTCAGAAAAAGACTCTGTCGAGACCGAGCACCATGAGATGCTGAGTCTCTGGGAAAGCAGAGATCCCCAGTGCTGTTGTGCCTGTGGATAGGGTGCAGAGGGATACTGAAGACCAGCAAGATCTTTCAGGGCTGGCACCTTCCTTGTGGGAGAAGGAGCCAGACGTTTGCCTTTTCAGAAAAAGTTTCTGCCGAGATCGAGCTCCATGAGATGCAGAGTCTCTGGGAAAGCAGAGATCCCCAGTGCTGTTGTGCCTGTGGATAGGCTGCAGGGGGACGGTGAAGACCAGCAAGATCTTTCAGGGAGGGCACCTTCCTTGTGGGAGAAGGAGCCAGATGTTGGCCTTTTCAGAAAAAGCCTCTGCTGAGAGCGAGCACCATGAGATGCTGAGTCTCTGGGAAAGCAGAGATCCCCAGTGCTGTTGTGCCTGTGGATAGGCTGCAGGGGGACGGTGAAGACCAGCAAGATCTTTGAGGGCTGGCACCTTCCTTGTGGGAGAAGTAGCCGTAAGTTTGCCTTTTCATAAAATGTTTCTGCCGAGAGCGAGCACCATGAGATGCTGAGTCTCAGGGAAAGCAGAGATCCCCAGTGCTGTTGCGGCTAAAGATAGGCTGCAGGGGGACGGTGAAGACCTACAAGAGATTTCAGGGCTGGCACCTTCGTTGTGGGAGAATGAGCGAGACGTTTGCCTTTTCAGAAAAAGGCTCTGTCGAGACCGAGCACCATGAGATGCTGAGTCTCTGGGAAAGCAGAGATCCCCAGTGCTGTTGTGCCTGTGGATAGGGTGCAGAGGGATACTGAAGACCAGCAAGATCTTTCAGGGAGGGCACCTTCCTTGTGGGAGAAGGAGCCAGACGTTTGCCTTTTCAGAAAAAGGCTCTGCCGAGAGCGAGCACCATGAGATGCTGAGTCTCTGGGAAAGCAGAGATCCCCAGTGCTGTTGTGCCTGTGGATAGGCTGCAGGGGGACGGTGAAGACCAGCAAGATCTTTCAGGGCTGGCACCTTCGTTGTGGGAGAAGGAGCCAGACGTTTGCCTTTTCAGAAAAAGGCTCTGCCGAGAGCGAGCACCATGAGATGCTGAGTCTCTGGGAAAGCAGAGATCCCCAGTGCTCTTGCGGCTAAAGATAGCCTGCAGGGGGACGGTGAAGACCTACAAGAGATTTCAGGGCTGGCACCTTCCTTGTGGGAGAAGGAGCCAGACGTTTGCCTTTTCAGAAAAAGACTCTGTCGAGAATGAGCACCATGAGATGCTGAGTCTCTGGGAAAGCAGAGATCCCCAGTGCTGTTGTGCCTGTGGGTAGGGTGCAGAGGGATACTGAAGACCAGCAAGATCTTTCAGGGCTGGCACCTTCCTTGTGGGAGAAGGAGCCAGACGTTTGCCTTTTCAGAAAAAGTTTCTGCCGAGATCGAGCTCCATGAGATGCAGAGTCTCTGGGAAAGCAGAGATCCCCAGTGCTGTTGTGCCTGTGGATAGGCTGCAGGGGGACGGTGAAGACCAGCAAGATCTTTCAGGGCTGGCACCTTCGTTGTGGGAGAAGGAGCCAGACGTTTGCCTTTTCATAAAAAGGCTCTGTCGAGACCGAGCACCATGAGATGCTGAGTCTCTGGGAAAGCAGAGATCCCCAGTGCTGTTGTGCCTGTGGATAGGCTGCAGGGGGACGGTGAAGACCAGCAAGATCTTTCAGGGCTGGCACCTTCCTTGTGGGAGAAGTAGCCAGACGTTTGACTTTTCAGAATAAGTCTCTGTCGAGACCGAGCACCATGAGATGCTGAGTGTCTGGGAAAGCAGAGATCCCCAGTGCTCTTGCGGCTAAAGATAGCCTGCAGGGGGACGGTGAAGACCTACAAGAGATTTCAGGTCTGGCACCTTCCTTGTGGGAGAAGGAGCCAGACGTTTGCCTTTTCAGAAAAAGGCTCTGTCGAGAACGAGCACCATGAGATGCTGAGTCTCTGGGAAAGCAGAGATCCCCAGTGCTGTTGTGCCTGTGGATAGGGTGCAGAGGGATACTGAAGACCAGCGAGATCTTTCAGGGAGGGCACCTTCCTTGTGGGAGAAGGAGCCAGACGTATGCCTTTTCAGAAAATGTTTCTGCGGAGAGCGAGCTCCATGAGATGCTGAGTCTCTGGGAAAGCAGAGATCCCCAGTGCTGCTGTGCCTGTGGATAGGCTGCAGAGGGATACTGAATACCTGCAAGTGCTTTTGGGTCTGGCGCATTCCTTGTGGGAGAAGGAGCCAGATGTTTGCCTTTTCAGAAAAAGGCTCTGTCGAGAGCGAGCACCATGAGATGCTGAGTCTCTGGGAAAGCAGAGATCCCCAGTGCTGTTGTGCCTGTGGATAGGCTGCAGGGGGACGGTGAAGACCAGCAAGATCTTTCAGGGCTGGCACCTTCGTTGTGGGAGAAGGAGCCAGATGTTGGCCTTTTCAGAAAAAGCCTCTGCCGAGAGCAAGCACCATGAGATGCTGAGTCTCTGGGAAAGCAGAGATCCCCAGTGCTGTTGTGGCTAAAGATAGGCTGCAGGGGGACGGTGAAGACCAGCAAGATCTTTCAGGGCTGGCACCTTCCTTGTGGGAGAAGTAGCCAGACGTTTGCCTTTTCAGAATAAGTCTCTGTCGAGACCGAGCACCATGAGATGCTGAGTGTCTGGGAAAGCAGAGATCCCCAGTGCTCTTGCGGCTAAAGATAGCCTGCAGGGGGACGGTGAAGACCTACAAGAGATTTCAGGGCTGGCACCTTCCTTGTGGGAGAAGGAGCCAGACGTTTGCCTTTTCAGAAAAAGGCTCTGTCGAGAACGAGTACCATGAGATGCTGATTCTCTGGGAAAGCAGATATCCCCAGTGCTGTTGTGCCTGTGGATAGGGTGCAGAGGGATACTGAAGACCAGCGAGATCTTTCAGGGAGGGCACCTTCCTTGTGGGAGAAGGAGCCAGACGTTTGCCTTTTCAGAAAATGTTTCTGCCGAGAGCGAGCTCCATGAGATGCTGAGTCTCTGGGAAAGCAGAGATCCCCAGTGCTGCTGTGCCTGTGGATAGGCTGCAGAGGGATACTGAATACCTGCAAGTGCTTTTAGGTCTGGCGCATTCCTTGTGGGAGAAGGAGCCAGATGTTTGCCTTTTATATAAAATGTTTCTGCCGAGAGCAAACACCATGAGTTTCTGAGTGTCTGGGAAAGCAGAGATCCCCAGTGCTGTTGTGGCTAAAGACAGGCTACAGGGGAAATATGAAGACCAGCAACATTTTTCAGGGCTTGCACCTTCCTTGTGGGAGAAGGAGCCGTAAGTTTGCCTTTTCAGAAAAAGCCTCTGCCGAGAACGAGCACCGTGACATGCTGAGTCTCTGGGAAAGCAGAGATCCCCAGTGCTGTTGTGCCTGTGGATAGGCTGCAGGGGGACGGTGAAGACCAGCAAGATCTTTCAGGGCTGGCACCTTCCTTGTGGGAGAAGGAGCCGTAAGTTTGCCTTTTCAGAAAAAGGCTCTGCCGAGAGCGAGAACCATGAGATGCTGAGTCTCTGGGAAAGCAGAGATCCCCAGTGCTGTTGTGCCTGTGGATAGGGTGCAGAGGGATACTGAAGACCAGCAAGATCTTTCAGGGCTGGAACCTTCCTTGTGGGAGAAGGAGCCAGATGTTTGCCTTTTCATAAAATGTTTCTGCCGAGAGCGAGCACCATGAGATGCTGAGTCTCTGGGAAAGCAGAGATCCCCAGTGCTGTTGCGGCTAAAGATAGGCTGCAGGGGGACGGTGAAGACCTACAAGAGATTTCAGGGCTGGCACCTTCGTTGTGGGAGAAGGAGCCAGACGTTTGCCTTTTCAGAAAAAGACTCTGTCGAGACCGAGCACCATGAGATGCTGAGTCTCTGGGAAAGCAGAGATCCCCAGTGCTGTTGTGCCTGTGGATAGGGTGCAGAGGGATACTGAAGACCAGCAAGATCTTTCAGGGCTGGCACCTTCCTTGTGGGAGAAGGAGCCAGACGTTTGCCTTTTCAGAAAAAGTATCTGCCGAGATCGAGCTCCATGAGATGCAGAGTCTCTGGGAAAGCAGAGATCCCCAGTGCTGTTGTGCCTGTGGATAGGCTGCAGGGGGACGGTGAAGACCAGCAAGATCTTTCAGGGAGGGCACCTTCCTTGTGGGAGAAGGAGCCAGATGTTGGCCTTTTCAGAAAAAGCCTCTGCTGAGAGCGAGCACCATGAGATGCTGAGTCTCTGGGAAAGCAGAGATCCCCAGTGCTGTTGTGCCTGTGGATAGGCTGCAGGGGGACGGTGAAGACCAGCAAGATCTTTGAGGGCTGGCACCTTCCTTGTGGGAGAAGTAGCCAGACGTTTGCCTTTTCAGAATAAGTCTCTGTCGAGAGCGAGCACCATGAGATGCTGAGTCTGAGGGAAAGCAGAGATCCCCAGTGCTCTTGCGGCTAAAGATAGCCTGCAGGGGGACGGTGAAGACCTACAAGAGATTTCAGGGCTGGCACCTTCCTTGTGGGAGAAGGAGCCAGACGTTTGCCTTTTCAGAAAAAGGCTCTGTCGAGACCGAGCAACATGAGATGCTGAGTCTCTGTGAAAGCAGAGATCCCCAGTGCTGTTGTGCCTGTGGATAGGCTGCAGGGGGACGGTGAAGACCAGCAAGATCTTTCAGGGCTGGCACCTTCGTTGTGGGAGAAGGAGCCAGATGTTGGCCTTTTCAGAAAAAGCCTCTGCCGAGAGCAAGCACCATGAGATGCTGAGTCTCTGGGAAAGCAGAGATCCCCAGTGCTGTTGTGGCTAAAGATAGGCTGCAGGGGGACGGTGAAGACCAGCAAGATCTTTCAGGGCTGGCACCTTCCTTGTGGGAGAAGTAGCCAGACGTTTGCCTTTTCAGAATAAGTCTCTGTCGAGACCGAGCACCATGAGATGCTGAGTGTCTGGGAAAGCAGAGATCCCCAGTGCTCTTGCGGCTAAAGATAGCCTGCAGGGGGACGGTGAAGACCTACAAGAGATTTCAGGGCTGGCACCTTCCTTGTGGGAGAAGGAGCCAGACGTTTGCCTTTTCAGAAAAAGGCTCTGTCGAGAACGAGCACCATGAGATGCTGAGTCTCTGGGAAAGCAGAGATCCCCAGTGCTGTTGTGCCTGTGGATAGGGTGCAGAGGGATACTGAAGACCAGCGAGATCTTTCAGGGCGGGCACCTTCCTTGTGGGAGAAGGAGCCAGACGTTTGCCTTTTCAGAAAATGTTTCTGCCGAGAGCGAGCTCCATGAGATGCTGAGTCTCTGGGAAAGCAGAGATCCCCAGTGCTGCTGTGCCTGTGGATAGGCTGCAGAGGGATACTGAATACCTGCAAGTGCTTTTAGGTCTGGCGCATTCCTTGTGGGAGAAGTAGCCAGATGTTTGCCTTTTCAGAAAAAGGCTCTGTCGAGAGCGAGCACCATGAGATGCTGAGTCTCTGGGAAAGCAGAGATCCCCAGTGCTGTTGTGCCTGTGGATAGGCTGCAGGGGGACGGTGAAGACCAGCAAGATCTTTCAGGGCTGGCACCTTCGTTGTGGGAGAAGGAGCCAGATGTTGGCCTTTTCAGAAAAAGCCTCTGCCGAGAGCAAGCACCATGAGATGCTGAGTCTCTGGGAAAGCAGAGATCCCCAGTGCTGTTGTGGCTAAAGATAGGCTGCAGGGGGACGGTGAAGACCAGCAAGATCTTTCAGGGCTGGCACCTTCCTTGTGGGAGAAGTAGCCAGACGTTTGCCTTTTCAGAATAAGTCTCTGTCGAGACCGAGCACCATGAGATGCTGAGTGTCTGGGAAAGCAGAGATCCCCAGTGCTCTTGCGGCTAAAGATAGCCTGCAGGGGGACGGTGAAGACCTACAAGAGATTTCAGGGCTGGCACCTTCCTTGTGGGAGAAGGAGCCAGACGTTTGCCTTTTCAGAAAAAGGCTCTGTCGAGAACGAGTACCATGAGATGCTGAGTCTCTGGGAAAGCAGAGATCCCCAGTGCTGTTGTGCCTGTGGATAGGGTGCAGAGGGATACTGAAGACCAGCAAGATCTTTCAGGGCTGGCACCTTCGTTGTGGGAGAAGGAGCCAGACGTTTGCCTTTTCAGAAAAAGGCTCTGCCGAGAGCGAGCACCATGAGATGCTGAGTCTCTGGGAAAGCAGAGATCCCCAGTGCTGTTGCGGCTAAAGATAGGCTGCAGGGGGACGGTGAAGACCTACAAGAGATTTCAGGGCTGGCACCTTCCTTGTGGGAGAAGGAGCCAGACGTTTGCCTTTTCAGAAAAAGACTCTGTCGAGAATGAGCACCATGAGATGCTGAGTCTCTGGGAAAGCAGAGATCCCCAGTGCTGTTGTGCCTGTGGATAGGCTGCAGAGGGATACTGAAGACCAGCAAGATCTTTCAGGGCTGGCACCTTCCTTGTGGGAGAAGGAGCCAGATGTTGGCCTTTTCAGAAAAAGCCTCTGCCGAGAGCGAGCACCATGAGATGCTGAGTCTCTGGGAAAGCAGAGATCCCCAGTGCTGTTGTGCCTGTGGATAGGCTGCAGGGGGACGGTGAAGACCAGCAAGATCTTTCAGGGCTGGCACCTTCCTTGTGGGAGAAGGAGCCAGACGTTTGCCTTTTCATAAAAAGGCTCTGTCGAGACCGAGCACCATGAGATACTGAGTCTCTGGGAAAGCAGAGATCCCCAGTGCTGTTGTGCCTGTGGATAGGCTGCAGGGGGACGGTGAAGATCAGCAAGATCTTTCAGGAAGGGCACCTTCCTTGTGGGAGAAGGAGCCAGACGTTTGCCTTTTCAGAAAATGTTTCTGCCGAGATCGAGCTCCATGAGATGCAGAGTCTCTGTGAAAGCAGAGATCCCCAGTGCTGTTGTGCCTGTGGATAGGCTGCAGGGGGACGGTGAAGACCAGCAAGATCTTTCAGGGCTGGCACCTTCCTTGTGGGAGAAGGAGCCAGATGTTGGCCTTTTCAGAAAAAGGCTCTGCCGAGAACGAGCACCATGAGATGCTGAGTCTCTGGGAAAGCAGAGATCCCCAGTGCTGTTGTGCCTGAGGATAGGGTGCAGAGGGATACTGAAGACCTGCAAGTGCTTTTAGGTCTGGCACCTTCCTTGTGGGAGAAGGAGCCAGACGTTTGCCTTTTCAGAAAAAGACTCTGTCGAGAATGAGCACCATGAGATGCTGAGTCTCTGGGAAAGCAGAGATCCCCAGTGCTGTTGTGCCTGTGGATAGGGTGCAGAGGGATACTGAAGACCAGCAAGATCTTTCAGGGCTGGCACCTTCCTTGTGGGAGAAGGAGCCAGACGTTTGCCTTTTCAGAAAAAGGCTCTGCCGAGAGCGAGCACCATGAGATGCAGAGTCTCTGGGAAAGCAGAGATCCCCAGTGCTGTTGTGCCTGTGGATAGGCTGCAGGGGGACGGTGAAGACCAGCAAGATCTTTCAGGGCTGGCACCTTCCTTGTGGGAGAAGTAGCCAGACGTTTGCCTTTTCAGAATAAGTCTCTGTCGAGACCGAACACCATGAGATGCTGAGTGTCTGGGAAAGCAGAGATCCCCAGTGCTCTTGCGGCTAAAGATAGCCTGCAGGGGGACGGTGAAGACCTACAAGAGATTTCAGGGCTGGCACCTTCCTTGTGGGAGAAGGAGCCAGACGTTTGCCTTTTCAGAAAAAGGCTCTGTCGAGAACGAGCACCATGAGATGCTGAGTCTCTGGGAAAGCAGAGATCCCCAGTGCTGTTGTGCCTGTGGATAGGGTGCAGAGGGATACTGAAGACCAGCGAGATCTTTCAGGGAGGGCACCTTCCTTGTGGGAGAAGGAGCCAGACGTTTGCCTTTTCAGAAAAAGCCTCTGCCGAGAGCGAGCACCATGAGATGCTGAGTCTCTGGGAAAGCAGAGATCCCCAGTGCTGTTGTGCCTGTGGATAGGCTGCAGGGGGACGGTGAAGACCAGCAAGATCTTTCAGGGCTGGAACCTTCGTTGTGGGAGAAGGAGCCAGACGTTTGCCTTTTCAGAAAAAGGCTCTGCCGAGAGCGAGCACCATGAGATGCTGAGTCTCTGGGAAAGCAGAGATCCCCAGTGCTGTTGCAGCTAAAGATAGGCTGCAGGGGGACGGTGAAGACCTACAAGAGATTTCAGGGCTGGCACCTTCCTTGTGGGAGAAGGAGCCAGACGTTTGCCTTTTCAGAAAAAGACTCTGTCGAGAATGAGCACCATGAGATGCTGAGTCTCTGGGAAAGCAGAGATCCCCAGTGCTGTTGTGCCTGTGGATAGGCTGCAGAGGGATACTGAAGACCAGCAAGATCTTTCAGGGCTGGCACCTTCCTTGTGGGAGAAGGAGCCAGATGTTGGCCTTTTCAGAAAAAGCCTCTGCCGAGAGCGAGCACCATGAGATGCTGAGTCTCTGGGAAAGCAGAGATCCCCAGTGCTGTTGTGCCTGTGGATAGGCTGCAGGGGGACGGTGAAGACCAGCAAGATCTTTCAGGGAGGGCACCTTCCTTGTGGGAGAAGGAGCCAGACGTTTGCCTTTTCAGAAAATGTTTCTGCCCAGATCGAGCTCCATGAGATGCAGAGTCTCTGTGAAAGCAGAGATCCCCAGTGCTGTTGTGCCTGTGGATAGGCTGCAGGGGGACGGTGAAGACCAGCAAGATCTTTCAGGGCTGGCACCTTCGTTGTGGGAGAAGGAGCCAGAGGTTTGCCTTTTCAAAAAAGGCTCTGCCGAGAACGAGCACCATGAGATGCTGAGTCTCTGGGAAAGCAGAGATCCCCAGTGCTGTTGTGCCTGAGGATAGGGTGCAGAGGGATACTGAAGACCTGCAAGTGCTTTTAGGTCTGGCACCTTCCTTGTGGGAGAAGGAGCCAGACGTTTGCCTTTTCAGAAAAAGGCTCTGCCGAGAGCGAGCACCATGAGATGCTGAGTTTCTGGGAAAGCAGAGATCCCCAGTGCTGTTGTGCCTGTGGATAGGGTGCAGAGGGATACTGAAGACCAGCAAGATCTTTCAGGGCTGGCACCTTCCTTGTGGGAGAAGGAGCCAGACGATTGCCTTTTCAGAAAATGTTTCTGCCGAGAGCGAGCTCCATGAGATGCTGAGTCTCTGGGAAAGCAGAGATCCCCAGTGCTGTTGTGCCTGTGGATAGGCTGCAGGGGGACGGTGAAGACCAGCAAGATCTTTCAGGGCTGGCACCTTCCTTGTGGGAGAAGGAGCCAGACGTTTGCCTTTTCAGAAAAAGGCTCTGTCGAGAACGAGCACCATGATATGCTGAGTCTCTGGGAAAGCAGAGATCCCCAGTGCTGTTGTGCCTGTGGATAGGGTGCAGAGGGATACTGAAGACCAGCAAGATCTTTCAGGGAGGGCACCTTCCTTGTGGGAGAAGGAGCCTGACGTTTGCCTTTTCAGAAAAAGGCTCTGCCGAGAACGAGCACCATGAGATGCTGAGTCTCTGGGAAAGCAGAGATCCCCAGTGCTGTTGTGCCTGTGGATAGGCTTCAGAGGGATACTGAAGACCAGCAAGATCTTTCAGGGCTGGCACCTTCCTTGTGGGAGAAGGAGCCAGATGTTGGCCTTTTCAGAAAAAGCCTCTGCCGAGAGCGAGCACCATGAGATGCTGAGTCTCTGGGAAAGCAGAGATCCCCAGTGCTGTTGTGCCTGTGGATAGGCTGCAGGGGGACGGTGAAGACCAGCAAGATCTTTCAGGGCTGGCACCTTCCTTGTGGGAGAAGGAGCCAGACGTTTGCCTTTTCATAAAAAGGCTCTGTCGAGACCGAGCACCATGAGATGCTGAGTCTCTGGGAAAGCAGAGATCCCCAGTGCTGTTGTGCCTGTGGATAGGCTGCAGGGGGACGGTGAAGACCAGCAAGATCTTTCAGGGAGGGCACCTTCCTTGTGGGAGAAGGAGCCAGACGTTTGCCTTTTCAGAAAATGTTTCTGACGAGATCGAGCTCCATGAGATGCAGAGTCTCTGTGAAAGCAGAGATCCCCAGTGCTGTTGTGCCTGTGGATAGGCTGCAGGGGGACGGTGAAGACCAGCAAGATCTTTCAGGGCTGGCACCTTCCTTGTGGGAGAAGGAGCCAGATGTTGGCCTTTTCAGAAAAAGCCTCTGCCGAGAGCAAGCACCATGAGATGCTGAGTCTCTGGGAAAGCAGAGATCCCCAGTGCTGTTGTGGCTAAAGATAGGCTGCAGGGGGACGGTGAAGACCAGCAAGATCTTTCAGGGCTGGCACCTTCCTTGTGGGAGAAGTAGCCAGACGTTTGCCTTTTCAGAATAAGTCTCTGTCGAGACCGAGCACCATGAGATGCTGAGTGTCTGGGAAAGCAGAGATCCCCAGTGCTCTTGCGGCTAAAGATAGCCTGCAGGGGGACGGTGAAGACCTACAAGAGATTTCAGGGCTGGCACCTTCCTTGTGGGAGAAGGAGCCAGACGTTTGCCTTTTCAGAAAAAGGCTCTGTCGAGAACGAGCACCATGAGATGCTGAGTCTCTGGGAAAGCAGAGATCCCCAGTGCTGTTGTGCCTGTGGATAGGGTGCAGAGGGATACTGAAGACCAGCGAGATCTTTCAGGGAGGGCACCTTCCTTGTGGGAGAAGGAGCCAGACGTTTGCCTTTTCAGAAAATGTTTCTGCCGAGAGCGAGCTCCATGAGATACTGAGTCTCTGGGAAAGCAGAGATCCCCAGTGCTGCTGTGCCTGTGGATAGGCTGCAGAGGGATACTGAATACCTGCAAGTGCTTTTAGGTCTGGCGCATTCCTTGTGGGAGAAGTAGCCAGATGTTTGCCTTTTCAGAAAAAGGCTCTGTCGAGAGCGAGCACCATGAGATGCTGAGTCTCTGGGAAAGCAGAGATCCCCAGTGCTGTTGTGCCTGTGGATAGGCTGCAGGGGGACGGTGAAGACCAGCAAGATCTTTCAGGGCTGGCACCTTCGTTGTGGGAGAAGGAGCCAGATGTTGGCCTTTTCAGAAAAAGCCTCTGCCGAGAGCGAGCACCATGAGATGCTGAGTGTCTGGGAAAGCAGAGATCCCCAGTGCTCTTGCGGCTAAAGATAGCCTGCAGGGGGACGGTGAAGACCTACAAGAGATTTCAGGGCTGGCACCTTCCTTGTGGGAGAAGGAGCCAGACGTTTGCCTTTTCAGAAAAAGACTCTGTCGAGAATGAGCACCATGAGATGCTGAGTCTCTGGGAAAGCAGAGATCCCCAGTGCTGTTGTGCCTGTGGATAGGCTGCAGAGGGATACTGAAGACCAGCAAGATCTTTCAGGGCTGGCACCTTCCTTGTGGGAGAAGGAGCCAGATGTTGGCCTTTTCAGAAAAAGCCTCTGCCGAGAGCGAGCACCATGAGATGCTGAGTCTCTGGGAAAGCAGAGATCCCCAGTGCTGTTGTGCCTGTGGATAGGCTGCAGGGGGACGGTGAAGACCAGCAAGATCTTTCAGGGCTGGCACCTTCCTTGTGGGAGAAGGAGCCAGACGTTTGCCTTTTCATAAAAAGGCTCTGTCGAGACCGAGCACCATGAGATGCTGAGTCTCTGGGAAAGCAGAGATCCCCAGTGCTGTTGTGCCTGTGGATAGGCTGCAGGGGGACGGTGAAGACCAGCAAGATCTTTCAGGGAGGGCACCTTCCTTGTGGGAGAAGGAGCCAGACGTTTGCCTTTTCAGAAAATGTTTCTGCCGAGATCGAGCTCCATGAGATGCAGAGTCTCTGTGAAAGCAGAGATCCCCAGTGCTGTTGTGCCTGTGGATAGGCTGCAGGGGGACGGTGAAGACCAGCAAGATCTTTCAGGGCTGGCACCTTCCTTGTGGGAGAAGGAGCCAGATGTTGGCCTTTTCAGAAAAAGCCTCTGCCGAGAGCAAGCACCATGAGATGCTGAGTCTCTGGGAAAGCAGAGATCCCCAGTGCTGTTGTGGCTAAAGATAGGCTGCAGGGGGACGGTGAAGACCAGCAAGATCTTTCAGGGCTGGCACCTTCCTTGTGGGAGAAGTAGCCAGACGTTTGCCTTTTCAGAATAAGTCTCTGTCGAGACCGAGCACCATGAGATGCTGAGTGTCTGGGAAAGCAGAGATCCCCAGTGCTCTTGCGGCTAAAGATAGCCTGCAGGGGGACGGTGAAGACCTACAAGAGATTTCAGGGCTGGCACCTTCCTTGTGGGAGAAGGAGCCAGACGTTTGCCTTTTCAGAAAAAGGCTCTGTCGAGAACGAGCACCATGAGATGCTGAGTCTCTGGGAAAGCAGAGATCCCCAGTGCTGTTGTGCCTGTGGATAGGGTGCAGAGGGATACTGAAGACCAGCGAGATCTTTCAGGGAGGGCACCTTCCTTGTGGGAGAAGGAGCCAGACGTTTGCCTTTTCAGAAAATGTTTCTGCCGAGAGCGAGCTCCATGAGATACTGAGTCTCTGGGAAAGCAGAGATCCCCAGTGCTGCTGTGCCTGTGGATAGGCTGCAGAGGGATACTGAATACCTGCAAGTGCTTTTAGGTCTGGCGCATTCCTTGTGGGAGAAGTAGCCAGATGTTTGCCTTTTCAGAAAAAGGCTCTGTCGAGAGCGAGCACCATGAGATGCTGAGTCTCTGGGAAAGCAGAGATCCCCAGTGCTGTTGTGCCTGTGGATAGGCTGCAGGGGGACGGTGAAGACCAGCAAGATCTTTCAGGGCTGGCACCTTCGTTGTGGGAGAAGGAGCCAGATGTTGGCCTTTTCAGAAAAAGCCTCTGCCGAGAGCGAGCACCATGAGATGCTGAGTGTCTGGGAAAGCAGAGATCCCCAGTGCTCTTGCGGCTAAAGATAGCCTGCAGGGGGACGGTGAAGACCTACAAGAGATTTCAGGGCTGGCACCTTCCTTGTGGGAGAAGGAGCCAGACGTTTGCCTTTTCAGAAAAAGACTCTGTCGAGAATGAGCACCATGAGATGCTGAGTCTCTGGGAAAGCAGAGATCCCCAGTGCTGTTGTGCCTGTGGATAGGCTGCAGGGGGACGGTGAAGACCAGCAAGATCTTTCAGGGCTGGCACCTTCCTTGTGGGAGAAGGAGCCAGATGTTGGCCTTTTCAGAAAAAGCCTCTGCCGAGAGCGAGCACCATGAGATGCTGAGTCTCTGGGAAAGCAGAGATCCCCAGTGCTGTTGTGCCTGTGGATAGGCTGCAGGGGGACGGTGAAGACCAGCAAGATCTTTCAGGGCTGGCACCTTCCTTGTGGGAGAAGGAGCCAGACGTTTGCCTTTTCATAAAAAGGCTCTGTCGAGACCGAGCACCATGAGATGCTGAGTCTCTGGGAAAGCAGAGATCCCCAGTGCTGTTGTGCCTGTGGATAGGCTGCAGGGGGACGGTGAAGACCAGCAAGATCTTTCAGGGCTGGCACCTTCCTTGTGGGAGAAGGAGCCAGACGTTTGCCTTTTCAGAAAATGTTTCTGCCGAGATCGAGCTCCATGAGATGCAGAGTCTCTGTGAAAGCAGAGATCCCCAGTGCTGTTGTGCCTGTGGATAGGCTGCAGGGGGACGGTGAAGACCAGCAAGATCTTTCAGGGCTGGCACCTTCCTTGTGGGAGAAGGAGCCAGATGTTGGCCTTTTCAGAAAAAGGCTCTGCCGAGAACGAGCACCATGAGATGCTGAGTCTCTGGGAAAGCAGAGATCCCCAGTGCTGTTGTGCCTGAGGATAGGGTGCAGAGGGATACTGAAGACCTGCAAGTGCTTTTAGGTCTGGCACCTTCCTTGTGGGAGAAGGAGCCAGACGTTTGCCTTTTCAGAAAAAGACTCTGTCGAGAATGAGCACCATGAG
>NW_026060968.1:967500-975000 GCF_929443795.1 Astur gentilis | reverse complement strand
CTTGCCCAGAGGAGGAACATCTCATGGCTCTCGTCCTCGGAAGAGCCTCTTTCCGAAAAGGCACACGACCGGCTCCTTGTCCCACACGGAAGGTGGCAGCCCTGAAAGCTGTTGCTGGTCTTCACCGTCCCCCTGCAGCCTATTCACAGGCACAACAGGATTCACGATGCGGGCTTGCCCAGAGGAGGAACATCTCATGGCTCTCATCCTTGGCAGGGCCTGTTTCCGAAAAGGCACACGTCCGGCTCCTTGTCCCACACGGAAGGTGGCAGCCCTGAAAGCTTTTCCTGGTTTCACCGTCCCCCTGCAGCTTATTCACAGGCACAAGAGGATCTGGGACCCTGGCTTGCCCAGAGGAGGAACATCTCATGTCTCTCATCCTCGGCAGGGCCTGTTTCCGAAAAGGCACACATCCGGCTCCTTTTCCCACACGGAAGGTGGCAGCCCTGAAAGCTGTTGCTGGTCTTCACCGTCCCCCTGCAGCCTATTCACAGGTACAACAGGATTCAGGACCAGGGCTTGCCCAGAGGAGGAACATCTCATGGCTCTCGTCCTTGGCAGAGCCTGTTTCCGAGAAGGCACACGTCCGGCTCCTTGTCCCACACGGAAGGTGGCAGCCCTGAAAGCTGTTGCTGGTCTTCACCGTCCCCCTGCAGCCTATTCACAGGCACAACAGGATCTTGGACCCGGGCTTGCCCAGAGGAGGAACATCTCATGGCTCTCGTCCTCGGCAGAGTCTGATTCCGGAAAGGCACACGTCCGGCCCCTTGTCCCACACGGAAGGTGGCAGCCCTGAAAGCTGTTGCTGGTCTTCACCGTCCCCCTGCAGCCTATTCACAGGCACAACAGGATGAGGGGCCCGGGCTTGCCCAGGGGAGGAACATCTCATGGCTCTCGTCCTCGGCAGGGCCTCTTTCCGAAAAGGCACACGTCCGGCTCCTTGTCCCACACGGAAGTTTGCACCCCTGAAGGATGTTGCTGGTCTTCACCGTCCCCCTGCAGCCTATTCACAGGCACAACAGGACTCATGACGCGGGCTTGCCCAGAGGAGGAACATCTCATGGCTCTCGTCCTTGGCAGGGCCTCTTTCCGAAAAGGCACATGTCCGGCTCCTTGTCCCACACGGAAGGTGGCAGGCTGGAATGATGTTGCTGGTCTTCACCGTCCCCCTGCAGCCTATTCACAGGCACAACAGGATCTGGGACCCGGGCTTGCCCAGAGGAGGAACATCTCATGGCTCTCGTCCTCAGCAGAGCCTGATTCCTAAAAGGCACACGTCCGGCTCCTTGTCCCACACGGAAGGTGGCAGCCCTGAAAGCTGTTGCTGGTCTTCACCGTGCCCCTGCAGCCTATTCACAGGCACAACAGGATCTGGGACCCGGGCTTGCCCAGAGGAGGAACATCTCATGGCTCTCGTCCTCGGCAGGGCCTCTTTCCTAAAAGGCACAAGTCCGGCTCCTTGTCCCACACGGAAGTTGGCACCCCTGAAGGATGTTGCTGCTCTTCACCGTCCCCCTGCAGCCTATTCACAGGCACAACAGGATCTGGGGCCCGGGCTTGCCCAGAGGAGGAACATCTCATGGCTCTCGTCCTCGGCAGGGCCTCTTTCCGAAAAGGCACACGTCCGGCTCCTTGTCCCACACGGAAGTTGGCACCCCTGAAAGCTGTTGGTGGTCTTCACCGTCCCCCTGCAGCCTATTCACAGGCACAACAGGACTCATGACGCGGGCTTGCCCAGAGGAGGAACATCTCATGGCTCTCGTCCTTGGCAGGGCCTGATTCCGAAAAGGCACACGTCCGGCTCCTTGTCCCACACGGAAGGTGGCAGCCCTGAAAGCTGTTGCTGGTCTTCACCGTGCCCCTGCAGCCTATTCACAGGCACAACAGGATTCAGGACCCGGGCACGCCCAGAGGAGGAACATCTCATGGCTCTCGTCCTTGGTAGAGCCTGTTTCTGAGAAGGCACACGTCCGGCTCCTTGTCCCACACGGAAGGTGGCAGCCCTGAAAGCTGTTGCTGGTCTTCACCGTCCCCCTGCAGCCTATTCACAGGCACAACAGGATTCAGGACCCGGGCTTGCCCAGAGGAGGAACTTCTCATGGCTCTTGTCCTCGACAGAGCCTCTTGCCGAAAAAGCACACGTCCGGCTCCTTGTCCCACACGGAAGGTGGCAGCCCTGAAAGCTGTTGCTGGTCTTCACCGTCCCCCTGCAGCCTTTTCACAGGCACAACAGGATCTGGGACCCGGGCTTGCCCAGAGGAGGAACATCTCATGGCTCTCGTCCTCGGCAGAGCCTGATTCCGGAAAGGCACATGTCCGGCTCCTTGTCCCACACGGAAGGTGGCAGGCTGGAAAGATGTTGCTGGTGTTCACCGTCCCCCTGCAGCCTATTCACAGGCACAACAGGATCTGGGACCCGGGCTTGCCCAGAGGAGGAACATCTCATGGCTCTCGTCCTCGGCAGGGCCTCTTCCCGAAAAGGCACACGTCCGGCTCCTTGTCCCACACGGAAGGTGGCAGGCCGGAAAGCTGTTGCTGGTCTTCACCGTCCCCCTGCAGCCTATTCACAGGCACAACAGGATCTGGGACCCGGGCTTGCCCAGAGGAGGAACATCTCATGGCTCTCGTCCTCAGCAGAGCCTGATTCCGAAAAGGCACACGTCCGGCTCCTTGTCCCACACGGAAGGTGGCAGCCCTGAAAGCTGTTGCTGGTCTTCACCGTCCCCCTGCAGCCTATTCACAGGTACAACAGGATTCAGGACCCGGGCTTGCCCAGAGGAGGAACTTATCATGGCTCTCGTCCTCGGCAGAGCCTCTTTCCGAAAAGGCACACGTCCGGCTCCTTGTCCCACACGGAAGGTGGCAGCCCTGAAAGCTGTTGCTGGTCTTCACCGTCCCCCTGCAGCCTATTCACAGGCACAACAGGATCTGGGGCCCGGGCTTGCCCAGAGGAGGAACATCTCATGGCTCTCGTCCTCGGCAGGGCCTCTTTCCGAAAAGGCACACGTCCGGCTCCTTGTCCCACACGGAAGTTGGCACCCCTGAAGGATGTTGCTGCTCTTCACCGTCCCCCTGCAGCCTATTCACAGGCACAACAGGATTCATGACGCGGGCTTGCCCAGAGGAGGAACATCTCATGGCTCTCGTCGTTGGCAGGGCCTCTTTCCGAAAAGGCACACGTCCGGCTCCTTGTCCCACACGGAAGGTGGCAGCCCTGAAAGCTGTTGCTGGTCTTCACCGTCCCCCTGCAGCCTATTCACAGGCACAACAGGATTCACGATGCGGGCTTGCCCAGAGGAGGAACATCTCATGGCTCTCGTCCTTGGCAGGGCCTGTTTCCGAAAAGGCACACGTCCGGTTCCTTGTCCCACACGGAAGGTGGCAGCCCTGAAAGCTTTTCCTGGTTTCACCGTCCCCCTGCAGCTTATTCATAGGCACAAGAGGATCTGGGACCCTGGCTTGCCCAGAGGAGGAACATCTCATGTCTCTCATCCTCGGCAGGGCCTGTTTCCGAAAAGGCACACATCCGGCTCCTTTTCCCACACGGAAGGTGGCAGCCCTGAAAGCTGTTGCTGGTCTTCACCGTCCCCCTGCAGCCTATTCACAGGTACAACAGGATTCAGGACCCGGGCTTGCCCAGAGGAGGAACATCTCATGGCTCTCGTCCTTGGCAGAGCCTTTTTCCGAGAAGGCACACGTCCGGCTCCTTGTCCCACACGGAAGGTGGCAGCCCTGAAAGCTGTTGCTGGTCTTCACCGTCCCCCTGCAGCCTATTCACAGGCACAACAGGATCTTGGACCCGGGCTTGCCCAGAGGAGGAACATCTCATGGCTCTCGTCCTCGGCAGAGTCTGATTCCGGAAAGGCACACGTCCGGCCCCTTGTCCCACACGGAAGGTGGCAGCCCTGAAAGCTGTTGCTGGTCTTCACCGTCCCCCTGCAGCCTATTCACAGGCACAACAGGATCTGGGGCCCGGGCTTGCCCAGAGGAGGAACATCTCATGGCTCTCGTCCTCGGCAGGGCCTCTTTCCGAAAAGGCACACGTCCGGCTCCTTGTCCCACACGGAAGTTGGCACCCCTGAAGGATGTTGCTGGTCTTCACCGTCCCCCTGCAGCCTATTCACAGGCACAACAGGACTCATGACGCGGGCTTGCCCAGAGGAGGAACATCTCATGGCTCTCGTCCTTGGCAGGGCCTGATTCCGAAAAGGCACACGTCCGGCTCCTTGTCCCACACGGAAGGTGGCAGCCCTGAAAGCTGTTGCTGGTCTTCACCGTGCCCCTGCAGCCTATTCACAGGCACAACAGGATTCAGGACCCGGGCACGCCCAGAGGAGGAACATCTCATGGCTCTCGTCCTCGCCAGAGCCTGATTCCGGAAAGGCACATGTCCGGCTCCTTGTCCCACACGGAAGGTGGCAGGCTGGAATGATGTTGCTGGTCTTCACCGTCCCCCTGCAGCCTATTCACAGGCACAACAGGATCTGGGACCCGGGCTTGCCCAGAGGAGGAACATGTCATGGCTCTCGTCCTCGGCAGGGCCCCTTTCCGAAAAGGCACACGTCTGGCTCCTTGTCCCACACGGAAGGTGTCAGGCCGGAAAGCTGTTGCTGGTCTTCACCGTCCCCCTGCAGCCTATTCACAGGCACAACAGGATCTGGGACCCGGGCTTGCCCAGAGGAGGAACATCTCATGGCTCTCGTCCTCAGCAGAGCCTGTTTCCGAAAAGGCACACGTCCGGCTCCTTGTCCCACACGGAAGGTGGCAGCCCTGAAAGCTGTTGCTGGTCTTCACCGTCCCCCTGCAGCCTATTCACAGGTACAACAGGATTCAGGACCCGGGCTTGCCCAGAGGAGGAACATCTCATGGCTCTCGTCCTCGGCAGAGCCTGTTTCCGAGAAGGCACACGTCCGGCTCCTTGTCCCACACGGAAGGTCGCAGCCCTGAAAGATGTTGCTGGTCTTCACCGTCCCCCTGCAGCCTATTCACAGGCACAACAGGATTCACGACGCGGGCTTGCCCAGAGGAGGAACATCTCATGGCTCTCGTCCTCGGCGGAGCCTGATTCCGGAAAGGCACACGTCCGGCTCCTTGTCCCACACGGAAGGTCGCAGCCCTGAAAGCTGTTGCTGGTCTTCACCGTCCCCCTGCAGCCTATTCACAGGCACAACAGGATCTGGGACCCGGGCTTGCCCAGAGGAGGAACATCTCATGGCTCTCGTCCTCAGCAGAGCCTGTTTCCGAAAAGGCACACGTCCGGCCCCTTGTCCCACACGGAAGGTGGCAGCCCTGAAAGCTGTTGCTGGTCTTCACCGTCCCCCTGCAGCCTATTCACAGGCACAACAGGATCTGGGACCCGGGCTTGCCCAGAGGAGGAACATCTCATGGCTCTCGTCCTCGCCAGAGCCTGATTCCGGAAAGGCACATGTCCGGCTCCTTGTCCCACACGGAAGGTGGCAGGCTGGAATGATGTTGCTGGTCTTCACCGTCCCCCTGCAGCCTATTCACAGGCACAACAGGATCTGGGACCCGGGCTTGCCCAGAGGAGGAACATGTCATGGCTCTCGTCCTCGGCAGGGCCTGTTTCCGAAAAGGCACACGTCCGGCTCCTTGTCCCACACGGAAGGTGTCAGGCCGGAAAGCTGTTGCTGGTCTTCACGGTCCCCCTGCAGCCTATTCACTGGCACAACAGGATCTGGGACCCTGGCTTGCCCAGAGGAGGAACATCTCATGGCTCTCGTCCTTGGCAGGGTCTGTTTCCGAAAAGGCACACGTCCGGCTCCTTGTCCCACACGGAAGGTGGCAGCCCTGAAAGCTGTTGCTGGTCTTCACCGTCCCCCTGCAGCCTATTCACAGGTACAACAGGATTCAGGACCCGGGCTTGCCCAGAGGAGGAACATCTCATGGCTCTCGTCCTTGGCAGAGCCTGTTTCCGAGAAGGCACACGTCCGGCTCCTTGTCCCACACGGAAGGTCGCAGCCCTGAAAGCTGTTGCTGGTCTTCACCGTCCCCCTGCAGCCTATTCACAGGCACAACAGGATTCACGACGCGGGCTTGCCCAGAGGAGGAACATCTCATGGCTCTCGTCCTCGGCGGAGCCTGATTCCGGAAAGGCACACGTCCGGCTCCTTGTCCAACACAGAAGGTGGCAGCGCTGAAAGCTGTTGCTGGTCTTCACCGTCCCCCTGCAGCCTATTCACAGGCACAACAGGATCTGGGACCCGGGCTTGCCCAGAGGAGGAACATCTCATGGCTCTCATCCTCGGCAGGGCCTGTTTCCGAAAAGGCACACGTCCGGCTCCTTGTCCCACACGGAAGGTGGCAGCCCTGAAAGCTTTTCCTGGTCTTCACCGTCCCCCTGCAGCTTATTCACAGGCACAACAGGATCTGGGACCCTGGCTTGCCCAGAGGAGGAACATCTCATGTCTCTCATCCTCGGCAGGTCCTGTTTCCGAAAAGGCACACATCCGGCTCCTTGTCCCACACGGAAGGTGGCAGCCCTGAAAGCTGTTGCTGGTCTTCACCGTCCCCCTGCAGCCTATTCACAGGCACAACAGGATTCAGGACCCGGGCTTGCCCAGAGGAGGAACATCTCATGGCTCTCGTCCTCGGCAGAGTCTGATTCTGGAAAGGCACACGTCCGGCCCCTTGTCCCATACGGAAGGTGGCAGCCCTGAAAGCTGTTGCTGGTCTTCACCGTCCCCCTGCAGCCTATTCACAGGCACAACAGGATCTGGGACCCGGGCTTGCCCAGAGGAGGAACATCTCATGGCTCTCGTCCTCGCCAGAGCCTGTTTCCGAGAAGGCACATGTCCGGCTCCTTGTCCCACACGGAAGGTGGCAGGCTGGAATGATGTTGCTGGTCTTCACCGTCCCCCTGCAGCCTATTCACAGGCACAACAGGATCTGGGACCCGGGCTTGCCCAGAGGAGGAACATGTCATGGCTCTCGTCCTCGGCAGGGCCCCTTTCCGAAAAGGCACACGTCTGGCTCCTTGTCCCACACGGAAGGTGTCAGGCCGGAAAGCTGTTGCTGGTCTTCACCGTCCCCCTGCAGCCTATTCACAGGTACAACAGGATTCAGGACCCGGGCTTGCCCAGAGGAGGAACATCTCATGGCTCTCGTCCTCGGCAGAGCCTGTTTCCGAGAAGGCACACGTCCGGCTCCTTGTCCCACACGTAAGGTCGCAGCCCTGAAAGATGTTGCTGGTCTTCACCGTCCCCCTGCAGCCTATTCACAGGCACAACAGGATTCACGACGCGGGCTTGCCCAGAGGAGGAACATCTCATGGCTCTCGTCCTCGGCAGAGCCTGATTCCGGAAAGGCACACGTCCGGCTCCTTGTCCAACACAGAAGGTGGCAGCCCTGAAAGCTGTTGCTGGTCTTCACCGTCCCCCTGCAGCCTATTCACAGGCACAACAGGATCTGGGACCCGGGCTTGCCCAGAGGAGGAACATCTCATGGCTCTCATCCTCGGCAGGGCCTGTTTCCGAAAAGGCA
>NW_026060968.1:945000-955000 GCF_929443795.1 Astur gentilis | reverse complement strand
CAGAGCCTGTTTCCGAGAAGGCACACGTCCGGCTCCTTGTCCAACACGGAAGATGGCAGCCCTGAAAGCTGTTGCTGGTCTTCACCGTCCCCCTGCAGCCTATTAGCAGGCACAACAGGATTCACGATGCGGGCTTGCCCAGAGGAGGAACATCTCATGGCTCTCGTCCTCGGCAGGGCCTCTTTCCGAAAAGGCACACGTCCGGCTCCTTGTCCCACACGGAAGGTGGCAGCCCTGAAAGCTGTTGCTGGTCTTCACCGTCCCCCTGCAGCCTATTCACAGGCACAACAGGATTCACGACGCGGGCTTGCCCAGAGGAGGAACATCTCATGGCTCTCGTCCTCGGCGGAGCCTGATTCCGAAAAGGCACACGTCCAGCTCCTTGTCCCACACAGAAGGTGGCAGCCCTGAAAGCTGTTGCTGGTCTTCACCGTCCCCCTGCAGCCTATTCACAGGCACAACAGGATCTGGGACCCGGGCTTGCCCAGAGGAGGAACTTCTCATGGCTCTCGTCCTCGGCAGAGCCCGATTCCGAAAAGGCACACGTCCGGCTCCTTGTCCCACAAGGAAGGTGGCAGCCCTGAAAGCTGTTGCTGGTCTTCACCGTCCCCCTGCAGCCTATTCACAGGCACAACAGGATTCACGATGCGGGCTTGCCCAGAGGAGGAACATCTCATGGCTCTCATCCTCGGCAGGGCCTGTTTCAGAAAAGACACACGTCCGGCTCCTTTTCCTACACGGAAGGTGGCAGCCCTGAAAGCTGTTGCTGGTCTTCACCGTCCCCCTGCAGCCTATTCACAGGCACAACAGGATCTGGAATACGGGCTTGCCCAGAGGAGGAAAATCTCATGGCTCTCGTCCTCAGCAGAACCTGTTTCGGAAACGGCACACATCCTGCACCTTGTCAGAAAAGGTTTACAGGTAGGGTTAGGGGTTAGGGTTAGGGTTAGGGGTTAGGGTTAGGTTAGGGTTAGGTTTAGGGTTAGGGTTCGGTTAGGGTTAGGGTTAGGGTTAGGGGTTAGGGTTAGGGTTAGGGTTAGGGGTTAAGGTTAGGGTTAGGGTTAGGGTCAGGGTTAGGGTTAGGGTTAGGGCCATTAGGGTTAGGGTTAGGGTTAGGGTTTAGGCTTAGGGTTAGGGATTAGGGTTAGGATTAGGGTTAGGGGGTTAGGGTTAGGGTTAGGGTTAGGGTCAGGGTTAGGGCCATTAGGGTTAGGGTTAGGTTTAGGGGTTAGGGTTAGGGTTAGTGTTAAGGGCTTAGGGTTAGGGTAAGGGTTAGGGTCGTTAGGGATGGGCTTAGGGTTAGGGTTAGGGGTTAGGGTTAGGGTTAGGGTGAGGGTTAGTCTCTCGGCCTCGGCAGAGCCTGTTTCCGAAAAGGCACACGTCCGGCTCCTTGTCCCACACGGAAGGTGGCAGGCCGGAAAGCTGTTGCTGGTCTTCACCGTCCCCCTGCAGCCTATTCACACGCACAACAGGATCTGGGACCCGGGCTTGCCCACAGGAGGAACATCTCATCGCTCTCGTCCTCGGCAGAGCCTGATTCCGAAAAGGCACACGTACGGCTCCTTATCCCACAGGGAAGGTGGCAGCCCTGAAAGCTGTTGCTGGTCTTCACCGTCCCCCTGCAGCCTATTCACAGGCATAATAGGATTCAGTACCCGGGCATGCCCAGAGGAGGAACATCTCATGGCTCTCTTCCTCGGCAGAGCCCGATTCCGAAAAGGCACACGTCCGGCTCCTTGTCCCACAAGGAAGGTGGCAGCCCTGAAAGCTGTTGCTGGTTTTCACCGTCCCCCTGCAGCCTATTCACAGGCACAACAGGATCTGGGACCCGGGCTTGCCCAGAGGAGGAACATCTCATGGCTCTCGTCCTCGGCAGGGCCTCTTTCCGAAAAGGCACACGTCCGGCTCCTTGTCCCACACGGAAGGTGGCAGCCCTGAAAGCTGTTGCTGGTCTTCACCGTCCCCCTGCAGCCTATTCACAGGCACAACAGGATCTGGGACCCGGGCTTGCCCAGAGGAGGAACATCTCATGGCTCTCGTCCTCGGCAGGGCCTCTTTCCGAAAAGGCACACGTCCGGATCATTGTCCCACACGGAAGGTGGCAGCCCTGAAAGCTGTTGCTGGTCTTCACCGTCCCCCTGCAGCCTATTCACAGGCACAAGAGGATGTGGGACCCGGGCTTGCCCAGAGGAGGAACATGTCATGGCTCTCGTCCTCGGCAGGGCCCCTTTCCGAAAAGGCACACGTCTGGCTCCTTGTCCCACACGGAAGGTGGCAGCCCTGAAAGCTGTTGCTGGTCTTCACCGTCCCCCTGCAGCCTATTCACAGGCACAACAGGATCTGGGATCCGGGCTTGCCCAGAGGAGGAACATCTCATGGCTCTCGTCCTCGGCAGAGCCTATTTCCGAGAAGGCACACGTCCGGCTCCTTGTCCCACACGGAAGGTCGCAGCCCTGAAAGATGTTGCTGGTCTTCACCGTCCCCCTGCAGCCTATTCACAGGCACAACAGGATTCACGATGCGGGCTTGCCCAGAGGAGGAGCATCTCATGGCTCTCATCCTCGGCAGGGCCTGTTTCCGAAAAGGCACACGTCCGGCTCCTTGTCCCACACGGAAGGTGGCAGCCCTGAAAGCTTTTCCTGGTCTTCACCGTCCCCCTGCAGCTTATTCACAGGCACAACAGGATATGGGACCCGGGCTTGCCCAGAGGAGGAACATCTCATGGCTCTCGTCCTCGGCAGGGCCTCTTTCCGAAAAGGCACACGTCCGGCTCCTTGTCCCACACGGAAGGTGGCAGGCCGGAAAGCTGTTGCTGGTCTTCACCGTCCCCCTGCAGCCTATTCACAGGCACAACAGGATCTGGGACCCGGGCTTGCCCAGAGGAGGAACATCTCATGGCTCTCGTCCTCAGCAGAGCCTGATTCCGAAAAGGCACACGTCCGGCTCCTTGTCCCACACGGAAGGTGGCAGCCCTGAAAGCTGTTGCTGGTCTTCACCGTCCCCCTGCAGCCTATTCAAAGGCACAACAGGATTCAGGACCCGGGCACGCCCAGAGGAGGAACATATCATGGCTCTCGTCCTCGGCGGAGCCTCTTTCCGAGAAGGCACACGTCCGGCTCCTTGTCCCACACGGAAGGTGGCAGCCCTGAAAGCTGTTGCTGGTCTTCACCGTCCCCCTGCAGCCTATTCACAGGCACAACAAGATCTGGGACCCGGGCTTGCCCAGAGGAGGAACATCTCATGGCTCTCGTCCTCGGCAGGGCCTCTTTCCGAAAAGGCACACGTCCGGCTCCTTGTCCCACAGGAAGGTGGCAGCCCTGAAAGCTGTTGCTGGTCTTCACCGTCCCCCTGCAGCCTATTCACAGGCACAAGAGGATGTGGGACCCGGGCTTGCCCAGAGGAGGAACATGTCATGGCTCTCGTCCTCGGCAGGGCCCCTTTCCGAAAAGGCACACGTCTGGCTCCTTGTCCCACACGGAAGGTGTCAGGCCGGAAAGCTGTTGCTGGTCTTCACCGTCCCCCTGCAGCCTATTCACAGGCACAACAGGATCTGGGACCCGGGCTTGCCCAGAGGAGGAACATCTCATGGCTCTCGTCCTCAGCAGAGCCTGATTCCGAAAAGGCACACGTCCGGCTCCTTGTCCCACACGGAAGGTGGCAGGCCGGAAAGCTGTTGCTGGTCTTCACCGTCCCCCTGCAGCCTATTCACAGGCACAACAGGATCTGGGACCCGGGCTTGCCCAGAGGAGGAACATCTCATGGCTCTCGTCCTCAGCAGAGCCTGATTCCGAAAAGGCACACGTCCGGCTCCTTGTCCCACACGGAAGGTGGCAGCCCTGAAAGCTGTTGCTGGTCTTCACCGTCCCCCTGCAGCCTATTCACACGCACAACAGGATCTGGGACCCGGGCTTGCCCACAGGAGGAATATCTCATCGCTCTCGTCCTCGGCAGAGCCTGATTCCGAAAAGGCACACGTACGGCTCCTTATCCCACACGGAAGGTGGCAGCCCTGAAAGCTGTTGCTGGTCTTCACCGTCCCCCTGCAGCCTATTCACAGGCATAATAGGATTCAGTACCCGGGCATGCCCAGAGGAGGAACATCTCATGGCTCTCTTCCTCGGCAGAGCCGTTTCCGAAAAGGCACACGTCCGGCTCCTTGTCCCACACGGAAGGTGGCAGCCCTGAAAGCTGTTGCTGGTCTTCACCGTCCCCCTGCAGCCTTTTCACAGGCACAACAGGATTCAGGACCCGGGCTTGCCCAGAGGAGGAACATCTCATGGCTCTCGTCCTCGGCAGGGCCTCTTTTCGAAAAGGCACACGTCCGGCTCCTTGTCCCACTCGGAAGGTGGCAGCCCTGAAAGCTGTTGCTGGTCTTCACCGTCCCCCTACAGCCTATTCACAGGCACAAGAGGATGTGGGACCCGGGCTTGCCCAGAGGAGGAACATGTCATGGCTCTCGTCCTCGGCAGGGCCCCTTTCCGAAAAGGCACACGTCTGGCTCCTTGTCCCACACGGAAGGTGTCAGGCCGGAAAGCTGTTGCTGGTCTTCACCGTCCCCCTGCAGCCTATTCACAGGCACAACAGGATTCAGGACCCGGGCTTGCCCAGAGGAGGAACATCTCATGGCTCTCGTCCTCAGCAGAGCCTGATTCCGAAAAGGCACACGTCCGGCTCCTTGTCCCACACGGAAGGTGGCAGCCCTGAAAGCTGTTGCTGGTCTTCACCGTCCCCCTGCAGCCTATTCACAGGTACAACAGGATTCAGGACCCGGGCTTGCCCAGAGGAGGAACATCTCATGGCTCTCGTCCTCGGCGGAGCCTGATTCCGAGAAGGCACAAGTCCGGCTCCTTGTCCCACACGGAAGGTGGCAGCCCTGAAAGCTGTTGCTGGTCTTCACCGTGCCCCTGCAGCCTATTCACAGGCACAACAGGATCTGGGACCCGGGCTTGCCCAGAGGAGGAACTTCTCATGGCTCTCGTCCTCGGCAGAGCCCGATTCCGAAAAGGCACACGTCCGGCTCCTTGTCCCACAAGGAAGGTGGCAGCCCTGAAAGCTGTTGCTGGTCTTCACCGTCCCCCTGCAGCCTATTCACAGGCACAACAGGATTCACGATGCGGGCTTGCCCAGAGGAGGAACATCTCATGGCTCTCATCCTCGGCAGGGCCTGTTTCAGAAAAGACACACGTCCGGCTCCTTTTCCTACACGGAAGGTGGCAGCCCTGAAAGCTGTTGCTGGTCTTCACCGTCCCCCTGCAGCCTATTCACAGGCACAACAGGATCTGGAATACGGGCTTGCCCAGAGGAGGAAAATCTCATGGCTCTCGTCCTCAGCAGAACCTGTTTCGGAAACGGCACACATCCTGCACCTTTTCAGAAAAGGTTTACAGGTAGGGTTAGGGGTTAGGGTTAGGGTTAGGGGTTAGGGTTAGGTTAGGGTTAGGTTTAGGGTTAGGGTTCGGTTAGGGTTAGGGTTAGGGTTAGGGGTTAGGGTTAGGGTTAGGGTTAGGGGTTAAGGTTAGGGTTAGGGTTAGGGTCAGGGTTAGGGTTAGGGTTAGGGCCATTAGGGTTAGGGTTAGGGTTAGGGTTTAGGCTTAGGGTTAGGGATTAGGGTTAGGATTAGGGTTAGGGGGTTAGGGTTAGGGTTAGGGTTAGGGTCAGGGTTAGGGCCATTAGGGTTAGGGTTAGGTTTAGGGGTTAGGGTTAGGGTTAGTGTTAAGGGCTTAGGGTTAGGGTAAGGGTTAGGGTCGTTAGGGATGGGCTTAGGGTTAGGGTTAGGGGTTAGGGTTAGGGTTAGGGTGAGGGTTAGTCTCTCGTCCTCGGCAGAGCCTGTTTCCGAAAAGGCACACGTCCGGCTCCTTGTCCCACACGGAAGGTGGCAGGCCGGAAAGCTGTTGCTGGTCTTCACCGTCCCCCTGCAGCCTATTCACACGCACAACAGGATCTGGGACCCGGGCTTGCCCACAGGAGGAACATCTCATTGCTCTCGTCCTCGGCAGAGCCTGATTCCGAAAAGGCACACGTACGGCTCCTTATCCCACAGGGAAGGTGGCAGCCCTGAAAGCTGTTGCTGGTCTTCACCGTCCCCCTGCAGCCTATTCACAGGCATAATAGGATTCAGTACCCGGGCATGCCCAGAGGAGGAACATCTCATGGCTCTCTTCCTCGGCAGAGCCCGATTCCGAAAAGGCACACGTCCGGCTCCTTGTCCCACAAGGAAGGTGGCAGGCCGGAAAGCTGTTGCTGGTCTTCACCGTCCCCCTGCAGCCTATTCACAGGCACAACAGGATCTGGGACCCGGGCTTGCCCAGAGGAGGAACATCTCATGGCTCTCGTCCTCGGCAGGGCCTCTTTCCGAAAAGGCACACGTCCGGCTCCTTGTCCCACACGGAAGGTGGCAGCCCTGAAAGCTGTTGCTGGTCTTCACCGTCCCCCTGCAGCCTATTCACAGGCACAACAGGATCTGGGACCCGGGCTTGCCCAGAGGAGGAACATCTCATGGCTCTCGTCCTCGGCAGGGCCTCTTTCCGAAAAGGCACACGTCCGGATCATTGTCCCACACGGAAGGTGGCAGCCCTGAAAGCTGTTGCTGGTCTTCACCGTCCCCCTGCAGCCTATTCACAGGTACAACAGGATTCAGGACCAGGGCTTGCCCAGAGGAGGAACATCTCATGGCTCTCGTCCTCGGCGGAGCCTGATTCCGAGAAGGCACACGTCCGGCTCCTTGTCCCACACGGAAGGTGGCAGCCCTGAAAGCTGTTGCTGGTCTTCATAGTCCCCCTGCAGCCTATTCACAGGCACAACAGGATCTGGGACCCGGGCTTGCCCAGAGGAGGAACATCTCATGGCTCTCGTCCTCGGCAGAGCCTCTTTCCGAAAAGGCACACGTCCGGCTCCTTGTCCCACACGGAAGGTGGCAGCCCTGAAAGCTTTTCCTGGTCTTCACCGTCCCCCTGCAGCTTATTCACAGGCACAACAGGATCTGGGACCCTGGCTTGCCCAGAGGAGGAACATCTCATGTCTCTCATCCTCGGCAGGGCCTGTTTCCGAAAAGGCACACATCCGGCTCCTTGTCCCACACGGAAGGTGGCAGCCCTGAAAGCTGTTGCTGGTCTTCACCGTCCCCCTGCAGCCTATTCACAGGTACAACAGGATCTGGGACCCGGGCTTGCCCAGAGGAGGAACTTCTCATGGCTCTCGTCCTCAGAAGAGCCTCTTTCCGAAAAGGCACACGTCCGGCTCCTTGTCCCACACGGAAGGTGGCAGCCCTGAAAGCTGTTGCTGGTCTTCACCGTCCCCCTGCAGCTTATTCACAGGCACAACAGGATTCAGGACCCGGGCTTGCCCAGAGGAGGAACATCTCATGGCTCTCGTCCTCGGCGGAGCCTGATTCCGAAAAGGCACACGTCCAGCTCCTTGTCCCACACAGAAGGTGGCAGCCCTGAAAGCTGTTGCTGGTCTTCACCGTCCCCCTGCAGCCTATTCACAGGCACAACAGGATCTGGGACCCGGGCTTGCCCAGAGGAGGAACTTCTCATGGCTCTCGTCCTCGGCAGAGCCCGATTCCGAAAAGGCACACGTCCGGCTCCTTGTCCCACAAGGAAGGTGGCAGCCCTGAAAGCTGTTGCTGGTCTTCACCGTCCCCCTGCAGCCTATTCACAGGCACAACAGGATTCACGATGCGGGCTTGCCCAGAGGAGGAACATCTCATGGCTCTCATCCTCGGCAGGGCCTGTTTCAGAAAAGACACACGTCCGGCTCCTTTTCCTACACGGAAGGTCGCAGCCCTGAAAGATGTTGCTGGTCTTCACCGTCCCCCTGCAGCCTATTCACAGGCACAACAGGATTCACGATGCGGGCTTGCCCAGAGGAGGAACATCTCATGGCTCTCATCCTCGGCAGGGCCTGTTTCCGAAAAGGCACACGTCCGGCTCCTTGTCCCACACGGAAGGTGGCAGCCCTGAAAGCTTTTCCTGGTCTTCACCGTCCCCCTGCAGCTTATTCACAGGCACAACAGGATCTGGGACCCTGGCTTGCCCAGAGGAGGAACATCTCATGTCTCTCATCCTCGGCAGGTCCTGTTTCCGAAAAGGCACACATCCGGCTCCTTGTCCCACACGGAAGGTGGCAGCCCTGAAAGCTGTTGCTGGTCTTCACCGTCCCCCTGCAGCCTATTCACAGGTAGAACAGGATTCAGGACCCGGGCTTGCCCAGAGGAGGAACATCTCATGGCTCTCGTCCTTGGCAGAGCCTGTTTCTGAGAAGGCACACGTCCGGCTCCTTGTCCCACACGGAAGGTGGCAGCCCTGAAAGCTGTTGCTGGTCTTCACCGTCCCCCTGCAGCCTATTCACAGGTACAACAGGATTCAGGACCCGGGCTTGCCCAGAGGAGGAACTTCTCATGGCTCTTGTCCTCGACAGAGCCTCTTCCCGAAAAAGCACACGTCCGGCTCCTTGTCCCACACGGAAGGTGGCAGGCTGGAAAGATGTTGCTGGTCTTCACCGTCCCCCTGCAGCCTATTCACAGGCACAACAGGATCTGGGACCCGGGCTTGCCCAGAGGAGGAACATCTCATGGCTCTCGTCCTCGGCAGGGCCTCTTTCCGAAAAGGCACACGTCCGGCTCCTTGTCCCACACGGAAGGTGGCAGGCCGGAAAGCTGTTGCTGGTCTTCACCGTCCCCCTGCAGCCTATTCACAGGCACAACAGGATCTGGGACCCGGGCTTGCCCAGAGGAGGAATATCTCATCGCTCTCGTCCTCGGCAGAGCCTGATTCCGAAAAGGCACACGTACGGCTCCTTATCCCACACGGAAGGTGGCAGCCCTGAAAGCTGTTGCTGGTCTTCACCGTCCCCCTGCAGCCTATTCACAGGCATAATAGGATTCAGTACCCGGGCATGCCCAGAGGAGGAACATCTCATGGCTCTCTTCCTCGGCAGAGCCCGATTCCGAAAAGGCACACGTCCGGCTCCTTGTCCCACACGGAAGGTGGCAGCCCTGAAAGCTGTTGCTGGTCTTCACCGTCCCCCTGCAGCCTATTCACAGGCACAACAGGATCTGGGACCCGGGCTTGCCCAGAGGAGGAACATCTCATGGCTCTCGTCCTCGGCAGGGCCTCTTTTCGAAAAGGCACACGTCCGGCTCCTTGTCCCACTCGGAAGGTGGCAGCCCTGAAAGCTGTTGCTGGTCTTCACCGTCCCCCTACAGCCTATTCACAGGCACAAGAGGATGTGGGACCCGGGCTTGCCCAGAGGAGGAACATGTCATGGCTCTCGTCCTCGGCAGGGCCCCTTTCCGAAAAGGCACACGTCTGGCTCCTTGTCCCACACGGAAGGTGTCAGGCCGGAAAGCTGTTGCTGGTCTTCACCGTCCCCCTGCAGCCTATTCACAGGCACAACAGGATTCAGGACCCGGGCTTGCCCAGAGGAGGAACATCTCATGGCTCTCGTCCTCAGCAGAGCCTGATTCCGAAAAGGCACACGTCCGGCTCCTTGTCCCACACGGAAGGTGGCAGCCCTGAAAGCTGTTGCTGGTCTTCACCGTCCCCCTGCAGCCTATTCACAGGTACAACAGGATTCAGGACCCGGGCTTGCCCAGAGGAGGAACATCTCATGGCTCTCGTCCTCGGCGGAGCCTGCTTCCGAGAAGGCACACGTCCGGCTCCTTGTCCCACACGGAAGGTGGCAGCCCTGAAAGCTGTTGCTGGTCTTCACCGTCCCCCTGCAGCCTATTCACAGGCACAACAGGATCTGGGACCCGGGCTTGCCCAGAGGAGGAACATCTCATGGCTCTCGTCCTCGGCAGGGCCTCTTTCCGAAAAGGCACACGTCCGGCTCCTTGTCCCACACGGAAGTTGGCACCCCTGAAGGATGTTGCTGGTCTTCACCGTCCCCCTGCAGCCTATTAACAGGCACAACAGGATTCACGATGCGGGCTTGCCCAGAGGAGGAACATCTCATGGCTCTCATCCTCGGCAGGGCCTGTTTCCGAAAAGGCACACAT
>NW_026060967.1:0-26245 GCF_929443795.1 Astur gentilis | reverse complement strand
GTTTTTCACTATCCCTCTGCAGCCTATCCACAGGCACAACAGCTTTGGGGATCTCTGCTTTCCCAGAGACTCAGCATGTCACGGTGCTCACTCTCGCCAGAGCCTTTTTCTGAAAAGGCAAACTTACGGCTCCTTCTCCCACAAGGAAGGTGCCAGCCCTGAAAGATCTTGCTGGTATTCACTATCCCTCTGCAGCCTATCCACAGGCACAACAGCTTTGGGGATCTCTGCTTTCCCAGAGACTCAGCATGTCACGGTGCTCGCTCTCGGCAGAAGCTTTTTTCTGAAAAGGCAAACTTACGGCTCCTTCTCCCACAGGGAAGGTGCCAGCCCTGAAAACTCATGCAGTTTTTCACTATCCCTCTGCAGCCTATCCACAGGCACAACAGCTTTGGGGATCTCTGCTTTCCCAGAGACTCAGCATGTCACGGTGCTCGCTCTCGGTCAGAGCCTTTTTCTGAAAAGGCAAACTTACGGCTCCTTCTCCCACAAGGAAGGTGCCAGCCCTGAAAGATCTTGCTGGTTTTCACTATCCCTCTGCAGCCTATCCACAGGCACAACAGCTTTTGGGATCTCTGCTTTCCCAGAGACTCAGCATGTCACGGTGCTCGCTCTCGGCAGAAGCTTTTTTCTGAAAAGGCAAACTTACGGCTCCTTCTCCCACAGGGAAGGTGCCAGCCCTGAAAACTAATGCAGTTTTTCACTATCCCTCTGCAGCCTATCCACAGGCACAACAGCTTTGGGGATCTCTGCTTTCCCAGAGACTCAGCATGTCACGGTGCTCGCTCTCGGCAGAAGCTTTTTTCTGAAAAGGCAAACTTACGGCTCCTTCTCCCACAGGGAAGGTGCCAGCCCTGAAAACTAATGCAGTTTTTCACTATCCCTCTGCAGCCTATCCACAGGCACAACAGCTTTGGGGATCTCTGCTTTCCCAGAGACTCAGCATGTCACGGTGCTCGCTCTCGGCAGAAGCTTTTTTCTGAAAAGGCAAACTTACGGCTCCTTCTCCCACAGGGAAGGTGCCAGCCCTGAAAACTAATGCAGTTTTTCACTATCCCTCTGCAGCCTATCCACAGGCACAACAGCTTTTGGGATCTCTGCTTTCCCAGAGACTCAGCATGTCACGGTGCTCGCTCTCGGCAGAAGCTTTTTTCTGAAAAGGCAAACTTACGGCTCCTTCTCCCACAGGGAAGGTGCCAGCCCTGAAAACTAATGCAGTTTTTCACTATCCCTCTGCAGCCTATCCACAGGCACAACAGCTTTGGGGATCTCTGCTTTCCCAGAGACTCAGCATGTCACGGTGCTCGCTCTCGGCAGAGCCTTTTTCTGAAAAGGCAAACTTACGGCTCCTTCTCCCACAGGGAAGGTGCCAGCCCTGAAAGATCTTGCTGGTATTCACTATCCCTCTGCAGCCTATCCACAGGCACAACAGCTTTTGGGATCTCTGCTTTCCCAGAGACTCAGCATGTCACGGTGCTCGTTCTCGGCAGAAGCTTTTTTCTGAAAAGGCAAACTTACGGCTCCTTCTCCCACAGGGAAGGTGCCAGCCCTGAAAACTAATGCAGTTTTTCACTATCCCTCTGCAGCCTATCCACAGGCACAACAGCTTTGGGGATCTCTGCTTTCCCAGAGACTCAGCATGTCACGGTGCTCGCTCTCGGCAGAAGCTTTTTTCTGAAAAGGCAAACTTACGGCTCCTTCTCCCACAGGGAAGGTGCCAGCCCTGAAAACTAATGCAGTTTTTCACTATCCCTCTGCAGCCTATCCACAGGCACAACAGCTTTGGGGATCTCTGCTTTCCCAGAGACTCAGCATGTCACGGTGCTCGCTCTCGGCAGAAGCTTTTTCTGAGAAGGCAAAAGTGTGGCTCCTTCTCCCACAAGGAAGGTGCTAGCCCTGAAAGATCTTGCTGGTATTCACTATCCCTCTGCAGCCTATCCACAGGCACAACAGCTTTGGGGATCTCTGCTTTCCCAGAGACTCAGCATGTCACGGTGCTCGCTCTCGGCACAAGCTTTTTTCTGAAAAGGCAAAAGTGTGGCTCCTTCTCCCACAAGGAAGGTGCTAGCCCTGAAAGATCTTGCTGGTATTCACTATCCCTGTGCAGCCTATCCACAGGCACAACAGCTTTGGGGATCTCTGCTTTCCCAGAGACTCAGCATGTCACGGTGCTCGCTCTCGGCAGAAGCTTTTTTCTGAAAAGGCAAACTTACGGCTCCTTCTCCCACAAGGAAGGTGCCAGCCCTGAAAGATCTTGCTGGTATTCACTATCCCTCTGCAGCCTATCCACAGGCACAACAGCTTTGGGGATCTCTGCTTTCCCAGAGACTCAGCATGTCACGGTGCTCGCTCTCGGCACAAGCTTTTTTCTGAAAAGGCAAACTTACGGCTCCTTCTCCCACAAGGAAGGTTCTAGCCCTGAAAGATCTTGCTGGTATTCACTATCCCTCTGCAGCCTATCCACAGGCACAACAGCTTTGGGGATCTCTGCTTTCCCAGAGACTCAGCATGTCACGGTGCTCGCTCTCGGCAGAGCCTTTTTCTGAAAAGGCAAACTTACGGCTCCTTCTCCCACAAGGAAGGTGCCAGCCCTGAAAGATCTTGCTGGTATTCACTATCCCTCTGCAGCCTATCCACAGGCACAACAGCTTTTGGGATCTCTGCTTTCCCAGAGACTCAGCATGTCACGGTGCTCGTTCTCGGCAGAAGCTTTTTTCTGAAAAGGCAAACTTACGGCTCCTTCTCCCACAGGGAAGGTGCCAGCCCTGAAAACTAATGCAGTTTTTCACTATCCCTCTGCAGCCTATCCACAGGCACAACAGCTTTGGGGATCTCTGCTTTCCCAGAGACTCAGCATGTCACGGTGCTCGCTCTCGGCAGAAGCTTTTTTCTGAAAAGGCAAACTTACGGCTCCTTCTCCCACAGGGAAGGTGCCAGCCCTGAAAACTAATGCAGTTTTTCACTATCCCTCTGCAGCCTATCCACAGGCACAACAGCTTTGGGGATCTCTGCTTTCCCAGAGACTCAGCATGTCACGGTGCTCGCTCTCGGCAGAAGCTTTTTTCTGAAAAGGCAAACTTACGGCTCCTTCTCCCACAGGGAAGGTGCCAGCCCTGAAAACTAATGCAGTTTTTCACTATCCCTCTGCAGCCTATCCACAGGCACAACAGCTTTTGGGATCTCTGCTTTCCCAGAGACTCAGCATGTCACGGTGCTCGCTCTCGGCAGAAGCTTTTTTCTGAAAAGGCAAACTTACGGCTCCTTCTCCCACAGGGAAGGTGCCAGCCCTGAAAACTAATGCAGTTTTTCACTATCCCTCTGCAGCCTATCCACAGGCACAACAGCTTTGGGGATCTCTGCTTTCCCAGAGACTCAGCATGTCACGGTGCTCGCTCTCGGCAGAAGCTTTTTTCTGAAAAGGCAAACTTACGGCTCCTTCTCCCACAGGGAAGGTGCCAGCCCTGAAAACTAATGCAGTTTTTCACTATCCCTCTGCAGCCTATCCACAGGCACAACAGCTTTGGGGATCTCTGCTTTCCCAGAGACTCAGCATGTCACGGTGCTCGCTCTCGGCAGAAGCTTTTTTCTGAAAAGGCAAACTTACGGCTCCTTCTCCCACAGGGAAGGTGCCAGCCCTGAAAACTAATGCAGTTTTTCACTATCCCTCTGCAGCCTATCCACAGGCACAACAGCTTTGGGGATCTCTGCTTTCCCAGAGACTCAGCATGTCACGGTGCTCGCTCTCGGCAGAAGCTTTTTTCTGAAAAGGCAAACTTACGGCTCCTTCTCCCACAGGGAAGGTGCCAGCCCTGAAAACTAATGCAGTTTTTCACTATCCCTCTGCAGCCTATCCACAGGCACAACAGCTTTTGGGATCTCTGCTTTCCCAGAGACTCAGCATGTCACGGTGCTCGCTCTCGGCAGAAGCTTTTTTCTGAAAAGGCAAACTTACGGCTCCTTCTCCCACAGGGAAGGTGCCAGCCCTGAAAACTAATGCAGTTTTTCACTATCCCTCTGCAGCCTATCCACAGGCACAACAGCTTTGGGGATCTCTGCTTTCCCAGAGACTCAGCATGTCACGGTGCTCGCTCTCGGCAGAAGCTTTTTTCTGAAAAGGCAAACTTACGGCTCCTTCTCCCACAGGGAAGGTGCCAGCCCTGAAAACTAATGCAGTTTTTCACTATCCCTCTGCAGCCTATCCACAGGCACAACAGCTTTGGGGATCTCTGCTTTCCCAGAGACTCAGCATGTCACGGTGCTCACTCTCGCCAGAGCCTTTTTCTGAAAAGGCAAACTTACGGCTCCTTCTCCCACAAGGAAGGTGCCAGCCCTGAAAGATCTTGCTGGTATTCACTATCCCTCTGCAGCCTATCCACAGGCACAACAGCTTTGGGGATCTCTGCTTTCCCAGAGACTCAGCATGTCACGGTGCTCGCTCTCGGCAGAAGCTTTTTTTCTGAAAAGGCAAACTTACGGCTCCTTCTCCCACAGGGAAGGTGCCAGCCCTGAAAACTAATGCAGTTTTTCACTATCCCTCTGCAGCCTATCCACAGGCACAACAGCTTTGGGGATCTCTGCTTTCCCAGAGACTCAGCATGTCACGGTGCTCGCTCTCGGCAGAAGCTTTTTTCTGAAAAGGCAAACTTACGGCTCCTTCTCCCACAGGGAAGGTGCCAGCCCTGAAAACTAATGCAGTTTTTCACTATCCCTCTGCAGCCTATCCACAGGCACAACAGCTTTGGGGATCTCTGCTTTCCCAGAGACTCAGCATGTCACGGTGCTCGCTCTCGGCAGAAGCTTTTTTCTGAAAAGGCAAACTTACGGCTCCTTCTCCCACAGGGAAGGTGCCAGCCCTGAAAACTAATGCAGTTTTTCACTATCCCTCTGCAGCCTATCCACAGGCACAACAGCTTTGGGGATCTCTGCTTTCCCAGAGACTCAGCATGTCACGGTGCTCGCTCTCGGCAGAAGCTTTTTTCTGAAAAGGCAAACTTACGGCTCCTTCTCCCACAGGGAAGGTGCCAGCCCTGAAAACTAATGCAGTTTTTCACTATCCCTCTGCAGCCTATCCACAGGCACAACAGCTTTGGGGATCTCTGCTTTCCCAGAGACTCAGCATGTCACGGTGCTCGCTCTCGGCAAGAGCCTTTTTCTGAAAAGGCAAACTTACGGCTCCTTCTCCCACAAGGAAGGTGCCAGCCCTGAAAGATCTTGCTGGTATTCACTATCCCTCTGCAGCCTATCCACAGGCACAACAGCTTTTGGGATCTCTGCTTTCCCAGAGACTCAGCATGTCACGGTGCTCGTTCTCGGCAGAAGCTTTTTTCTGAAAAGGCAAACTTACGGCTCCTTCTCCCACAGGGAAGGTGCCAGCCCTGAAAACTAATGCAGTTTTTCACTATCCCTCTGCAGCCTATCCACAGGCACAACAGCTTTGGGGATCTCTGCTTTCCCAGAGACTCAGCATGTCACGGTGCTCACTCTCGCCAGAGCCTTTTTCTGAAAAGGCAAACTTACGGCTCCTTCTCCCACAAGGAAGGTGCCAGCCCTGAAAGATCTTGCTGGTATTCACTATCCCTCTGCAGCCTATCCACAGGCACAACAGCTTTGGGGATCTCTGCTTTCCCAGAGACTCAGCATGTCACGGTGCTCGCTCTCGGCAGAAGCTTTTTTTCTGAAAAGGCAAACTTACGGCTCCTTCTCCCACAGGGAAGGTGCCAGCCCTGAAAACTAATGCAGTTTTTCACTATCCCTCTGCAGCCTATCCACAGGCACAACAGCTTTTGGGATCTCTGCTTTCCCAGAGACTCAGCATGTCACGGTGCTCGCTCTCGGCAGAAGCTTTTTTCTGAAAAGGCAAACTTACGGCTCCTTCTCCCACAGGGAAGGTGCCAGCCCTGAAAACTAATGCAGTTTTTCACTATCCCTCTGCAGCCTATCCACAGGCACAACAGCTTTGGGGATCTCTGCTTTCCCAGAGACTCAGCATGTCACGGTGCTCGCTCTCGGCAGAAGCTTTTTTCTGAAAAGGCAAACTTACGGCTCCTTCTCCCACAGGGAAGGTGCCAGCCCTGAAAACTAATGCAGTTTTTCACTATCCCTCTGCAGCCTATCCACAGGCACAACAGCTTTGGGGATCTCTGCTTTCCCAGAGACTCAGCATGTCACGGTGCTCGCTCTCGGCAGAAGCTTTTTTCTGAAAAGGCAAACTTACGGCTCCTTCTCCCACAGGGAAGGTGCCAGCCCTGAAAACTAATGCAGTTTTTCACTATCCCTCTGCAGCCTATCCACAGGCACAACAGCTTTGGGGATCTCTGCTTTCCCAGAGACTCAGCATGTCACGGTGCTCGCTCTCGGCAGAAGCTTTTTTCTGAAAAAGAAAACTTTCGGCTCCTTCTCCCTCAGGGAAGGTGCTAGCCCTGAAAACTAATGCAGTTTTTCACTATCCCTCTGCAGCCTATCCACAGGCACAACAGCTTTGGGGATCTCTGCTTTCCCAGAGACTCAGCATGTCACGGTGCTCGCTCTCGGCAGAGCCTTTTTCTGAAAAGGCAAACTTACGGCTCCTTCTCCCACAAGGAAGGTGCCAGCCCTGAAAGATCTTGCTGGTATTCACTATCCTCCTGCAGCCTATCCACAGGCACAACAGCTTTTGGGATCTCTGCTTTCCCAGAGACTCAGCATGTCACGGTGCTCGCTCTCGGCAGAAGCTTTTTTCTGAAAAGGCAAACTTACGGCTCCTTCTCCCACAGGGAAGGTGCCAGCCCTGAAAACTAATGCAGTTTTTCACTATCCCTCTGCAGCCTATCCACAGGCACAACAGCTTTTGGGATCTCTGCTTTCCCAGAGACTCAGCATGTCACGGTGCTCGCTCTCGGCAGAAGCTTTTTTCTGAAAAGGCAAACTTACGGCTCCTTCTCCCACAGGGAAGGTGCCAGCCCTGAAAACTAATGCAGTTTTTCACTATCCCTCTGCAGCCTATCCACAGGCACAACAGCTTTGGGGATCTCTGCTTTCCCAGAGACTCAGCATGTCACGGTGCTCACTCTCGCCAGAGCCTTTTTCTGAAAAGGCAAACTTACGGCTCCTTCTCCCACAAGGAAGGTGCCAGCCCTGAAAGATCTTGCTGGTATTCACTATCCCTCTGCAGCCTATCCACAGGCACAACAGCTTTGGGGATCTCTGCTTTCCCAGAGACTCAGCATGTCACGGTGCTCGCTCTCGGCAGAAGCTTTTTTTCTGAAAAGGCAAACTTACGGCTCCTTCTCCCACAGGGAAGGTGCCAGCCCTGAAAACTAATGCAGTTTTTCACTATCCCTCTGCAGCCTATCCACAGGCACAACAGCTTTTGGGATCTCTGCTTTCCCAGAGACTCAGCATGTCACGGTGCTCGCTCTCGGCAGAAGCTTTTTTCTGAAAAGGCAAACTTACGGCTCCTTCTCCCACAGGGAAGGTGCCAGCCCTGAAAACTAATGCAGTTTTTCACTATCCCTCTGCAGCCTATCCACAGGCACAACAGCTTTGGGCATCTCTGCTTTCCCAGAGACTCAGCATGTCACGGTGCTCGCTCTCGGCAGAAGCTTTTTTCTGAAAAGGCAAACTTACGGCTCCTTCTCCCACAGGGAAGGTGCCAGCCCTGAAAACTAATGCAGTTTTTCACTATCCCTCTGCAGCCTATCCACAGGCACCACAGCTTTGGGGATCTCTGCTTTCCCAGAGACTCAGCATGTCACGGTGCTCACTCTCACTAGAGCCTTTTTCTGAAAAGGCAAACTTACGGCTCCTTCTCCCACAAGGAAGGTGCCAGCCCTGAAAGATCTTGCTGGTATTCACTATCCCTCTGCAGCCTATCCACAGGCACAACAGCTTTTGGGATCTCTGCTTTCCCAGAGACTCAGCATGTCACGGTGCTCGCTCTCGGCAGAAGCTTTTTTCTGAAAAGGCAAACTTACGGCTCCTTCTCCCACAGGGAAGGTGCCAGCCCTGAAAACTAATGCAGTTTTTCACTATCCCTCTGCAGCCTATCCACAGGCACAACAGCTTTTGGGATCTCTGCTTTCCCAGAGACTCAGCATGTCACGGTGCTCGCTCTCGGCAGAAGCTTTTTTCTGAAAAGGCAAACTTACTGCTCCTTCTCCCACAGGGAAGGTGCCAGCCCTGAAAACTAATGCAGTTTTTCACTATCCCTCTGCAGCCTATCCACAGGCACAACAGCTTTGGGGATCTCTGCTTTCCCAGAGACTCAGCATGTCACGGTGCTCGCTCTCGGCAGAAGCTTTTTTCTGAAAAGGCAAACTTACGGCTCCTTCTCCCACAGGGAAGGTGCCAGCCCTGAAAACTAATGCAGTTTTTCACTATCCCTCTGCAGCCTATCCACAGGCACAACAGCTTTGGGGATCTCTGCTTTCCCAGAGACTCAGCATGTCACGGTGCTCGCTCTCGGCAGAAGCTTTTTTCTGAAAAGGCAAACTTACGGCTCCTTCTCCCACAGGGAAGGTGCCAGCCCTGAAAACTAATGCAGTTTTTCACTATCCCTCTGCAGCCTATCCACAGGCACAACAGCTTTTGGGATCTCTGCTTTCCCAGAGACTCAGCATGTCACGGTGCTCGCTCTCGGCAGAAGCTTTTTTCTGAAAAGGCAAACTTACGGCTCCTTCTCCCACAGGGAAGGTGCCAGCCCTGAAAACTAATGCAGTTTTTCACTATCCCTCTGCAGCCTATCCACAGGCACAACAGCTTTGGGGATCTCTGCTTTCCCAGAGACTCAGCATGTCACGGTGCTCGCTCTCGGCAGAAGCTTTTTTCTGAAAAAGAAAACTTTCGGCTCCTTCTCCCTCAGGGAAGGTGCTAGCCCTGAAAACTAATGCAGTTTTTCACTATCCCTCTGCAGCCTATCCACAGGCACAACAGCTTTGGGGATCTCTGCTTTCCCAGAGACTCAGCATGTCACGGTGCTCGCTCTCGCCAGAGCCTTTTTCTGAAAAGGCAAACTTACGGCTCCTTCTCCCACAAGGAAGGTGCCAGCCCTGAAAGATCTTGCTGGTATTCACTATCCCTCTGCAGCCTATCCACAGGCACAACAGCTTTGGGGATCTCTGCTTTCCCAGAGACTCAGCATGTCACGGTGCTCGCTCTCGGCAGAAGCTTTTTTCTGAAAAGGCAAACTTACGGCTCCTTCTCCCACAGGGAAGGTGCCAGCCCTGAAAACTAATGCAGTTTTTCACTATCCCTCTGCAGCCTATCCACAGGCACAACAGCTTTGGGGATCTCTGCTTTCCCAGAGACTCAGCATGTCACGGTGCTCGCTCTCGGCAGAAGCTTTTTTCTGAAAAGGCAAACTTACGGCTCCTTCTCCCACAGGGAAGGTGCCAGCCCTGAAAACTAATGCAGTTTTTCACTATCCCTCTGCAGCCTATCCACAGGCACAACAGCTTTGGGGATCTCTGCTTTCCCAGAGACTCAGCATGTCACGGTGCTCGCTCTCGGCAGAAGCTTTTTTCTGAAAAGGCAAACTTACGGCTCCTTCTCCCACAGGGAAGGTGCCAGCCCTGAAAACTAATGCAGTTTTTCACTATCCCTCTGCAGCCTATCCACAGGCACAACAGCTTTGGGGATCTCTGCTTTCCCAGAGACTCAGCATGTCACGGTGCTCGCTCTCGGCAGAAGCTTTTTTCTGAAAAGGCAAACTTACGGCTCCTTCTCCCACAGGGAAGGTGCCAGCCCTGAAAACTAATGCAGTTTTTCACTATCCCTCTGCAGCCTATCCACAGGCACAACAGCTTTTGGGATCTCTGCTTTCCCAGAGACTCAGCATGTCACGGTGCTCGCTCTCGGCAGAAGCTTTTTTCTGAAAAGGCAAACTTACGGCTCCTTCTCCCACAGGGAAGGTGCCAGCCCTGAAAACTAATGCAGTTTTTCACTATCCCTCTGCAGCCTATCCACAGGCACAACAGCTTTGGGGATCTCTGCTTTCCCAGAGACTCAGCATGTCACGGTGCTCGCTCTCGGCAGAAGCTTTTTTCTGAAAAGGCAAACTTACGGCTCCTTCTCCCACAGGGAAGGTGCCAGCCCTGAAAACTAATGCAGTTTTTCACTATCCCTCTGCAGCCTATCCACAGGCACAACAGCTTTGGGGATCTCTGCTTTCCCAGAGACTCAGCATGTCACGGTGCTCGCTCTCGGCAGAAGCTTTTTTCTGAAAAGGCAAACTTACGGCTCCTTCTCCCACAGGGAAGGTGCCAGCCCTGAAAACTAATGCAGTTTTTCACTATCCCTCTGCAGCCTATCCACAGGCACAACAGCTTTGGGGATCTCTGCTTTCCCAGAGACTCAGCATGTCACGGTGCTCGCTCTCGGCAGAAGCTTTTTTCTGAAAAGGCAAACTTACGGCTCCTTCTCCCACAGGGAAGGTGCCAGCCCTGAAAACTAATGCAGTTTTTCACTATCCCTCTGCAGCCTATCCACAGGCACAACAGCTTTGGGGATCTCTGCTTTCCCAGAGACTCAGCATGTCACGGTGCTCGCTCTCGGCAGAAGCTTTTTTCTGAAAAGGCAAACTTACGGCTCCTTCTCCCACAGGGAAGGTGCCAGCCCTGAAAACTAATGCAGTTTTTCACTATCCCTCTGCAGCCTATCCACAGGCACAACAGCTTTGGGGATCTCTGCTTTCCCAGAGACTCAGCATGTCACGGTGCTCGCTCTCGGCAGAAGCTTTTTTCTGAAAAGGCAAACTTACGGCTCCTTCTCCCACAGGGAAGGTGCCAGCCCTGAAAACTAATGCAGTTTTTCACTATCCCTCTGCAGCCTATCCACAGGCACAACAGCTTTGGGGATCTCTGCTTTCCCAGAGACTCAGCATGTCACGGTGCTCACTCTCGCCAGAGCCTTTTTCTGAAAAGGCAAACTTACGGCTCCTTCTCCCACAAGGAAGGTGCCAGCCCTGAAAGATCTTGCTGGTATTCACTATCCCTCTGCAGCCTATCCACAGGCACAACAGCTTTGGGGATCTCTGCTTTCCCAGAGACTCAGCATGTCACGGTGCTCGCTCTCGGCAGAAGCTTTTTTCTGAAAAGGCAAACTTACGGCTCCTTCTCCCACAGGGAAGGTGCCAGCCCTGAAAACTAATGCAGTTTTTCACTATCCCTCTGCAGCCTATCCACAGGCACAACAGCTTTTGGGATCTCTGCTTTCCCAGAGACTCAGCATGTCACGGTGCTCGCTCTCGGCAGAAGCTTTTTTCTGAAAAGGCAAACTTACGGCTCCTTCTCCCACAGGGAAGGTGCCAGCCCTGAAAACTAATGCAGTTTTTCACTATCCCTCTGCAGCCTATCCACAGGCACAACAGCTTTGGGGATCTCTGCTTTCCCAGAGACTCAGCATGTCACGGTGCTCGCTCTCGGCAGAAGCTTTTTTCTGAAAAGGCAAACTTACGGCTCCTTCTCCCACAGGGAAGGTGCCAGCCCTGAAAACTAATGCAGTTTTTCACTATCCCTCTGCAGCCTATCCACAGGCACAACAGCTTTGGGGATCTCTGCTTTCCCAGAGACTCAGCATGTCACGGTGCTCGCTCTCGGCAGAAGCTTTTTTCTGAAAAGGCAAACTTACGGCTCCTTCTCCCACAGGGAAGGTGCCAGCCCTGAAAACTAATGCAGTTTTTCACTATCCCTCTGCAGCCTATCCACAGGCACAACAGCTTTGGGGATCTCTGCTTTCCCAGAGACTCAGCATGTCACCGTGCTCGCTCTCGGCAGAAGATTTTTTCTGAAAAGGCAAACTTACGGCTCCTTCTCCCACAGGGAAGGTGCCAGCCCTGAAAACTAATGCAGTTTTTCACTATCCCTCTGCAGCCTATCCACAGGCACAACAGCTTTTGGGATCTCTGCTTTCCCAGAGACTCAGCATGTCACGGTGCTCGCTCTCGGCAGAAGCTTTTTTCTGAAAAGGCAAACTTACGGCTCCTTCTCCCACAGGGAAGGTGCCAGCCCTGAAAACTAATGCAGTTTTTCACTATCCCTCTGCAGCCTATCCACAGGCACAACAGCTTTGGGGATCTCTGCTTTCCCAGAGACTCAGCATGTCACGGTGCTCGCTCTCGGCAGAAGCTTTTTTCTGAAAAGGCAAACTTACGGCTCCTTCTCCCACAGGGAAGGTGCCAGCCCTGAAACTAATGCAGTTTTTCACTATCCCTCTGCAGCCTATCCACAGGCACAACAGCTTTGGGGATCTCTGCTTTCCCAGAGACTCAGCATGTCACGGTGCTCACTCTCGCCAGAGCCTTTTTCTGAAAAGGCAAACTTACGGCTCCTTCTCCCACAAGGAAGGTGCCAGCCCTGAAAGATCTTGCTGGTATTCACTATCCCTCTGCAGCCTATCCACAGGCACAACAGCTTTGGGGATCTCTGCTTTCCCAGAGACTCAGCATGTCACGGTGCTCGCTCTCGGCAGAAGCTTTTTTCTGAAAAGGCAAACTTACGGCTCCTTCTCCCACAGGGAAGGTGCCAGCCCTGAAAACTAATGCAGTTTTTCACTATCCCTCTGCAGCCTATCCACAGGCACAACAGCTTTGGGGATCTCTGCTTTCCCAGAGACTCAGCATGTCACGGTGCTCGCTCTCGGTAGAGCCTTTTTCTGAAAAGGCAAACTTACGGCTCCTTCTCCCACAAGGAAGGTGCCAGCCCTGAAAGATCTTGTTGGTATTCACTATCCCTCTGCAGCCTATCCACAGGCACAACAGCTTTTGGGATCTCTGCTTTCCCAGAGACTCAGCATGTCACGGTGCTCGCTCTCGGCAGAAGCTTTTTTCTGAAAAGGCAAACTTACGGCTCCTTCTCCCACAGGGAAGGTGCCAGCCCTGAAAACTAATGCAGTTTTTCACTATCCCTCTGCAGCCTATCCACAGGCACAACAGCTTTGGGGATCTCTGCTTTCCCAGAGACTCAGCATGTCACGGTGCTCGCTCTCAGCAGAAGCTTTTTTCTGAAAAGGCAAACTTACGGCTCCTTCTCCCACAGGGAAGGTGCCAGCCCTGAAAACTAATGCAGTTTTTCACTATCCCTCTGCAGCCTATCCACAGGCACAACAGCTTTGGGGATCTCTGCTTTCCCAGAGACTCAGCATGTCACGGTGCTCGCTCTCGGCAGAAGCTTTTTTCTGAAAAGGCAAACTTACGGCTCCTTCTCCCACAGGGAAGGTGCCAGCCCTGAAAACTAATGCAGTTTTTCACTATCCCTCTGCAGCCTATCCACAGGCACAACAGCTTTTGGGATCTCTGCTTTCCCAGAGACTCAGCATGTCACGGTGCTCGCTCTCGGCAGAAGCTTTTTTCTGAAAAGGCAAACTTACGGCTCCTTCTCCCACAGGGAAGGTGCCAGCCCTGAAAACTAATGCAGTTTTTCACTATCCCTCTGCAGCCTATCCACAGGCACAACAGCTTTGGGGATCTCTGCTTTCCCAGAGACTCAGCATGTCACGGTGCTCGCTCTCGGCAGAGCCTTTTTCTGAAAAGGCAAACTTACGGCTCCTTCTCCCACAGGGAAGGTGCCAGCCCTGAAAGATCTTGCTGGTATTCACTATCCCTCTGCAGCCTATCCACAGGCACAACAGCTTTTGGGATCTCTGCTTTCCCAGAGACTCAGCATGTCACGGTGCTCGTTCTCGGCAGAAGCTTTTTTCTGAAAAGGCAAACTTACGGCTCCTTCTCCCACAGGGAAGGTGCCAGCCCTGAAAACTAATGCAGTTTTTCACTATCCCTCTGCAGCCTATCCACAGGCACAACAGCTTTGGGGATCTCTGCTTTCCCAGAGACTCAGCATGTCACGGTGCTCGCTCTCGGCAGAAGCTTTTTTCTGAAAAGGCAAACTTACGGCTCCTTCTCCCACAGGGAAGGTGCCAGCCCTGAAAACTAATGCAGTTTTTCACTATCCCTCTGCAGCCTATCCACAGGCACAACAGCTTTGGGGATCTCTGCTTTCCCAGAGACTCAGCATGTCACGGTGCTCGCTCTCGGCAGAAGCTTTTTCTGAGAAGGCAAAAGTGTGGCTCCTTCTCCCACAAGGAAGGTGCTAGCCCTGAAAGATCTTGCTGGTATTCACTATCCCTCTGCAGCCTATCCACAGGCACAACAGCTTTGGGGATCTCTGCTTTCCCAGAGACTCAGCATGTCACGGTGCTCGCTCTCGGCACAAGCTTTTTTCTGAAAAGGCAAAAGTGTGGCTCCTTCTCCCACAAGGAAGGTGCTAGCCCTGAAAGATCTTGCTGGTATTCACTATCCCTGTGCAGCCTATCCACAGGCACAACAGCTTTGGGGATCTCTGCTTTCCCAGAGACTCAGCATGTCACGGTGCTCGCTCTCGGCAGAAGCTTTTTTCTGAAAAGGCAAACTTACGGCTCCTTCTCCCACAGGGAAGGTGCCAGCCCTGAAAACTAATGCAGTTTTTCACTATCCCTCTGCAGCCTATCCACAGGCACAACAGCTTTGGGGATCTCTGCTTTCCCAGAGACTCAGCATGTCACGGTGCTCGCTCTCGGCAGAAGCTTTTTTCTGAAAAAGAAAACTTTCGGCTCCTTCTCCCTCAGGGAAGGTGCTAGCCCTGAAAACTAATGCAGTTTTTCACTATCCCTCTGCAGCCTATCCACAGGCACAACAGCTTTGGGGATCTCTGCTTTCCCAGAGACTCAGCATGTCACGGTGCTCGCTCTCGGCAGAGCCTTTTTCTGAAAAGGCAAACTTACGGCTCCTTGTCCCACAAGGAAGGTGCCAGCCCTGAAAGATCTTGCTGGTATTCACTATCCCTCTGCAGCCTATCCACAGGCACAACAGCTTTGGGGATCTCTGCTTTCCCAGAGACTCAGCATGTCACGGTGCTCGTTCTCGGCAGAAGCTTTTTTCTGAAAAGGCAAACTTACGGCTCCTTCTCCCACAGGGAAGGTGCCAGCCCTGAAAACTAATGCAGTTTTTCACTATCCCTCTGCAGCCTATCCACAGGCACAACAGCTTTGGGGATCTCTGCTTTCCCAGAGACTCAGCATGTCACGGTGCTCGCTCTCGGCAGAAGCTTTTTTCTGAAAAGGCAAACTTACGGCTCCTTCTCCCACAGGGAAGGTGCCAGCCCTGAAAACTAATGCAGTTTTTCACTATCCCTCTGCAGCCTATCCACAGGCACAACAGCTTTGGGGATCTCTGCTTTCCCAGAGACTCAGCATGTCACGGTGCTCGCTCTCGGCAGAAGCTTTTTTCTGAAAAGGCAAACTTACGGCTCCTTCTCCCACAGGGAAGGTGCCAGCCCTGAAAACTAATGCAGTTTTTCACTATCCCTCTGCAGCCTATCCACAGGCACAACAGCTTTTGGGATCTCTGCTTTCCCAGAGACTCAGCATGTCACGGTGCTCGCTCTCGGCAGAAGCTTTTTTCTGAAAAGGCAAACTTACGGCTCCTTCTCCCACAGGGAAGGTGCCAGCCCTGAAAACTAATGCAGTTTTTCACTATCCCTCTGCAGCCTATCCACAGGCACAACAGCTTTGGGGATCTCTGCTTTCCCAGAGACTCAGCATGTCACGGTGCTCGCTCTCGGCAGAAGCTTTTTTCTGAAAAGGCAAACTTACGGCTCCTTCTCCCACAGGGAAGGTGCCAGCCCTGAAAACTAATGCAGTTTTTCACTATCCCTCTGCAGCCTATCCACAGGCACAACAGCTTTGGGGATCTCTGCTTTCCCAGAGACTCAGCATGTCACGGTGCTCGCTCTCGGCAGAAGCTTTTTTCTGAAAAGGCAAACTTACGGCTCCTTCTCCCACAGGGAAGGTGCCAGCCCTGAAAACTAATGCAGTTTTTCACTATCCCTCTGCAGCCTATCCACAGGCACAACAGCTTTGGGGATCTCTGCTTTCCCAGAGACTCAGCATGTCACGGTGCTCGCTCTCGGCAGAAGCTTTTTTCTGAAAAGGCAAACTTACGGCTCCTTCTCCCACAGGGAAGGTGCCAGCCCTGAAAACTAATGCAGTTTTTCACTATCCCTCTGCAGCCTATCCACAGGCACAACAGCTTTTGGGATCTCTGCTTTCCCAGAGACTCAGCATGTCACGGTGCTCGCTCTCGGCAGAAGCTTTTTCTGAGAAGGCAAAAGTGTGGCTCCTTCTCCCACAGGGAAGGTGCTAGCCCTGAAAGATCTTGCTGGTATTCACTATCCTCCTGCAGCCTATCCACAGGCACAACAGCTTTGGGGATCTCTGCTTTCCCAGAGACTCAGCATGTCACGGTGCTCGCTCTCGGCAGAAGCTTTTTTCTGAAAAGGCAAACTTACGGCTCCTTCTCCCACAGGGAAGGTGCCAGCCCTGAAAACTAATGCAGTTTTTCACTATCCCTCTGCAGCCTATCCACAGGCACAACAGCTTTGGGGATCTCTGCTTTCCCAGAGACTCAGCATGTCACGGTGCTCGCTCTCGGCAGAAGCTTTTTTCTGAAAAGGCAAACTTACGGCTCCTTCTCCCACAGGGAAGGTGCTAGCCCTGAAAACTAATGCAGTTTTTCACTATCCCTCTGCAGCCTATCCACAGGCACAACAGCTTTGGGGATCTCTGCTTTCCCAGAGACTCAGCATGTCACGGTGCTCGCTCTCGGCAGAGCCTTTTTCTGAAAAGGCAAACTTACGGCTCCTTCTCCCACAAGGAAGGTGCCAGCCCTGAAAGATCTTGCTGGTATTCACTATCCCTCTGCAGCCTATCCACAGGCACAACAGCTTTGGGGATCTCTGCTTTCCCAGAGACTCAGCATGTCACGGTGCTCGCTCTCGGCAGAAGCTTTTTTCTGAAAAGGCAAACTTACGGCTCCTTCTCCCACAGGGAAGGTGCCAGCCCTGAAAACTAATGCAGTTTTTCACTATCCCTCTGCAGCCTATCCACAGGCACAACAGCTTTGGGGATCTCTGCTTTCCCAGAGACTCAGCATGTCACGGTGCTCGCTCTCGGCAGAGCCTTTTTCTGAAAAGGCAAACTTACGGCTCCTTCTCCCACAGGGAAGGTGCCAGCCCTGAAAACTAATGCAGTTTTTCACTATCCCTCTGCAGCCTATCCACAGGCACAACAGCTTTGGGGATCTCTGCTTTCCCAGAGACTCAGCATGTCACGGTGCTCGCTCTCGGCAGAAGCTTTTTTCTGAAAAGGCAAACTTACGGCTCCTTCTCCCACAGGGAAGGTGCCAGCCCTGAAAACTAATGCAGTTTTTCACTATCCCTCTGCAGCCTATCCACAGGCACAACAGCTTTGGGGATCTCTGCTTTCCCAGAGACTCAGCATGTCACGGTGCTCGCTCTCGGCAGAAGCTTTTTTCTGAAAAGGCAAACTTACGGCTCCTTCTCCCACAGGGAAGGGGCCAGCCCTGAAAACTAATGCAGTTTTTCACTATCCCTCTGCAGCCTATCCACAGGCACAACAGCTTTGGGGATCTCTGCTTTCCCAGAGACTCAGCATGTCACGGTGCTCGGTCTCGGCAGAAGCTTTTTTCTGAAAAGGCAAACTTACGGCTCCTTCTCCCACAGGGAAGGTGCCAGCCCTGAAAACTAATGCAGTTTTTCACTATCCCTCTGCAGCCTATCCACAGGCACAACAGCTTTTGGGATCTCTGCTTTCCCAGAGACTCAGCATGTCACGGTGCTCGTTCTCGGCAGAAGCTTTTTCTGAGAAGGCAAAAGTGTGGCTCCTTCTCCCACAAGGAAGGTGCTAGCCCTGAAAGATCTTGCTGGTATTCACTATCCTCCTGCAGCCTATCCACAGGCACAACAGCTTTTGGGATCTCTGCTTTCCCAGAGACTCAGCATGTCACGGTGCTCGCTCTCGGCAGAAGCTTTTTTCTGAAAAGGCAAACTTACGGCTCCTTCTCCCACAGGGAAGGTGCCAGCCCTGAAAACTAATGCAGTTTTTCACTATCCCTCTGCAGCCTATCCACAGGCACAACAGCTTTGGGGATCTCTGCTTTCCCAGAGACTCAGCATGTCACGGTGCTCACTCTCGCCAGAGCCTTTTTCTGAAAAGGCAAACTTACGGCTCCTTCTCCCACAAGGAAGGTGCCAGCCCTGAAAGATCTTGCTGGTATTCACTATCCCTCTGCAGCCTATCCACAGGCACAACAGCTTTGGGGATCTCTGCTTTCCCAGAGACTCAGCATGTCACGGTGCTCGCTCTCGGCAGAAGCTTTTTTCTGAAAAGGCAAACTTACGGCTCCTTCTCCCACAGGGAAGGTGCCAGCCCTGAAAACTAATGCAGTTTTTCACTATCCCTCTGCAGCCTATCCACAGGCACAACAGCTTTGGGGATCTCTGCTTTCCCAGAGACTCAGCATGTCACGGTGCTCGCTCTCGGCAGAAGCTTTTTTCTGAAAAGGCAAACTTACGGCTCCTTCTCCCACAGGGAAGGTGCCAGCCCTGAAAACTAATGCAGTTTTTCACTATCCCTCTGCAGCCTATCCACAGGCACAACAGCTTTTGGGATCTCTGCTTTCCCAGAGACTCAGCATGTCACGGTGCTCGTTCTCGGCAGAAGCTTTTTCTGAGAAGGCAAAAGTGTGGCTCCTTCTCCCACAAGGAATGTGCTAGCCCTGAAAGATCTTGCTGGTATTCACTATCCCTCTGCAGCCTATCCACAGGCACAACAGCTTTGGGGATCTCTGCTTTCCCAGAGACTCAGCATGTCACGGTGCTCGCTCTCGGCACAAGCTTTTTTCTGAAAAGGCAAAAGTGTGGCTCCTTCTCCCACAAGGAAGGTGCTAGCCCTGAAAGATCTTGCTGGTATTCACTATCCCTGTGCAGCCTATCCACAGGCACAACAGCTTTGGGGATCTCTGCTTTCCCAGAGACTCAGCATGTCACGGTGCTCGCTCTCGGCAGAAGCTTTTTTCTGAAAAGGCAAACTTACGGCTCCTTCTCCCACAGGGAAGGTGCCAGCCCTGAAAACTAATGCAGTTTTTCACTATCCCTCTGCAGCCTATCCACAGGCACAACAGCTTTGGGGATCTCTGCTTTCCCAGAGACTCAGCATGTCACGGTGCTCGCTCTCGGCAGAAGCTTTTTTCTGAAAAAGAAAACTTTCGGCTCCTTCTCCCTCAGGGAAGGTGCTAGCCCTGAAAACTAATGCAGTTTTTCACTATCCCTCTGCAGCCTATCCACAGGCACAACAGCTTTGGGGATCTCTGCTTTCCCAGAGACTCAGCATGTCACGGTGCTCGCTCTCGGCAGAGCCTTTTTCTGAAAAGGCAAACTTACGGCTCCTTCTCCCACAAGGAAGGTGCCAGCCCTGAAAGATCTTGCTGGTATTCACTATCCCTCTGCAGCCTATCCACAGGCACAACAGCTTTTGGGATCTCTGCTTTCCCAGAGACTCAGCATGTCACGGTGCTCGTTCTCGGCAGAAGCTTTTTTCTGAAAAGGCAAACTTACGGCTCCTTCTCCCACAGGGAAGGTGCCAGCCCTGAAAACTAATGCAGTTTTTCACTATCCCTCTGCAGCCTATCCACAGGCACAACAGCTTTGGGGATCTCTGCTTTCCCAGAGACTCAGCATGTCACGGTGCTCACTCTCGCCAGAGCCTTTTTCTGAAAAGGCAAACTTACGGCTCCTTCTCCCACAAGGAAGGTGCCAGCCCTGAAAGATCTTGCTGGTATTCACTATCCCTCTGCAGCCTATCCACAGGCACAACAGCTTTGGGGATCTCTGCTTTCCCAGAGACTCAGCATGTCACGGTGCTCGCTCTCGGCAGAAGCTTTTTTCTGAAAAGGCAAACTTACGGCTCCTTCTCCCACAGGGAAGGTGCCAGCCCTGAAAACTAATGCAGTTTTTCACTATCCCTCTGCAGCCTATCCACAGGCACAACAGCTTTGGGGATCTCTGCTTTCCCAGAGACTCAGCATGTCACGGTGCTCGCTCTCGGCAGAAGCTTTTTTCTGAAAAGGCAAACTTACGGCTCCTTCTCCCACAGGGAAGGTGCCAGCCCTGAAAACTAATGCAGTTTTTCACTATCCCTCTGCAGCCTATCCACAGGCACAACAGCTTTGGGGATCTCTGCTTTCCCAGAGACTCAGCATGTCACGGTGCTCGCTCTCGGCAGAAGCTTTTTTCTGAAAAGGCAAACTTACGGCTCCTTCTCCCACAGGGAAGGTGCCAGCCCTGAAAACTAATGCAGTTTTTCACTATCCCTCTGCAGCCTATCCACAGGCACAACAGCTTTGGGGATCTCTGCTTTCCCAGAGACTCAGCATGTCACGGTGCTCGCTCTCGGCAGAAGCTTTTTTCTGAAAAAGAAAACTTTCGGCTCCTTCTCCCTCAGGGAAGGTGCTAGCCCTGAAAACTAATGCAGTTTTTCACTATCCCTCTGCAGCCTATCCACAGGCACAACAGCTTTGGGGATCTCTGCTTTCCCAGAGACTCAGCATGTCACGGTGCTCGCTCTCGGCAGAGCCTTTTTCTGAAAAGGCAAACTTACGGCTCCTTCTCCCACAAGGAAGGTGCCAGCCCTGAAAGATCTTGCTGGTATTCACTATCCTCCTGCAGCCTATCCACAGGCACAACAGCTTTTGGGATCTCTGCTTTCCCAGAGACTCAGCATGTCACGGTGCTCGCTCTCGGCAGAAGCTTTTTTCTGAAAAGGCAAACTTACGGCTCCTTCTCCCACAGGGAAGGTGCCAGCCCTGAAAACTAATGCAGTTTTTCACTATCCCTCTGCAGCCTATCCACAGGCACAACAGCTTTTGGGATCTCTGCTTTCCCAGAGACTCAGCATGTCACGGTGCTCGCTCTCGGCAGAAGCTTTTTTCTGAAAAGGCAAACTTACGGCTCCTTCTCCCACAGGGAAGGTGCCAGCCCTGAAAACTAATGCAGTTTTTCACTATCCCTCTGCAGCCTATCCACAGGCACAACAGCTTTGGGGATCTCTGCTTTCCCAGAGACTCAGCATGTCACGGTGCTCACTCTCGCCAGAGCCTTTTTCTGAAAAGGCAAACTTACGGCTCCTTCTCCCACAAGGAAGGTGCCAGCCCTGAAAGATCTTGCTGGTATTCACTATCCCTCTGCAGCCTATCCACAGGCACAACAGCTTTGGGGATCTCTGCTTTCCCAGAGACTCAGCATGTCACGGTGCTCGCTCTCGGCAGAAGCTTTTTTTCTGAAAAGGCAAACTTACGGCTCCTTCTCCCACAGGGAAGGTGCCAGCCCTGAAAACTAATGCAGTTTTTCACTATCCCTCTGCAGCCTATCCACAGGCACAACAGCTTTTGGGATCTCTGCTTTCCCAGAGACTCAGCATGTCACGGTGCTCGCTCTCGGCAGAAGCTTTTTTCTGAAAAGGCAAACTTACGGCTCCTTCTCCCACAGGGAAGGTGCCAGCCCTGAAAACTAATGCAGTTTTTCACTATCCCTCTGCAGCCTATCCACAGGCACAACAGCTTTGGGCATCTCTGCTTTCCCAGAGACTCAGCATGTCACGGTGCTCGCTCTCGGCAGAAGCTTTTTTCTGAAAAAGAAAACTTACGGCTCCTTCTCCCACAGGGAAGGTGCCAGCCCTGAAAACTAATGCAGTTTTTCACTATCCCTCTGCAGCCTATCCACAGGCACAACAGCTTTTGGGATCTCTGCTTTCCCAGAGACTCAGCATGTCACGGTGCTCGCTCTCGGCAGAAGCTTTTTTCTGAAAAGGCAAACTTACGGCTCCTTCTCCCACAGGGAAGGTGCCAGCCCTGAAAACTAATGCAGTTTTTCACTATCCCTCTGCAGCCTATCCACAGGCACAACAGCTTTGGGGATCTCTGCTTTCCCAGAGACTCAGCATGTCACGGTGCTCGCTCTCGGCAGAAGCTTTTTTCTGAAAAAGAAAACTTTCGGCTCCTTCTCCCTCAGGGAAGGTGCTAGCCCTGAAAACTAATGCAGTTTTTCACTATCCCTCTGCAGCCTATCCACAGGCACAACAGCTTTGGGGATCTCTGCTTTCCCAGAGACTCAGCATGTCACGGTGCTCGCTCTCGGCAGAGCCTTTTTCTGAAAAGGCAAACTTACGGCTCCTTCTCCCACAAGGAAGGTGCCAGCCCTGAAAGATCTTGCTGGTATTCACTATCCCTCTGCAGCCTATCCACAGGCACAACAGCTTTTGGGATCTCTGCTTTCCCAGAGACTCAGCATGTCACGGTGCTCGCTCTCGGCAGAAGCTTTTTTCTGAAAAGGCAAACTTACGGCTCCTTCTCCCACAGGGAAGGTGCCAGCCCTGAAAACTAATGCAGTTTTTCACTATCCCTCTGCAGCCTATCCACAGGCACAACAGCTTTTGGGATCTCTGCTTTCCCAGAGACTCAGCATGTCACGGTGCTCGCTCTCGGCAGAAGCTTTTTTCTGAAAAGGCAAACTTACTGCTCCTTCTCCCACAGGGAAGGTGCCAGCCCTGAAAACTAATGCAGTTTTTCACTATCCCTCTGCAGCCTATCCACAGGCACAACAGCTTTGGGGATCTCTGCTTTCCCAGAGACTCAGCATGTCACGGTGCTCGCTCTCGGCAGAAGCTTTTTTCTGAAAAGGCAAACTTACGGCTCCTTCTCCCACAGGGAAGGTGCCAGCCCTGAAAACTAATGCAGTTTTTCACTATCCCTCTGCAGCCTATCCACAGGCACAACAGCTTTGGGGATCTCTGCTTTCCCAGAGACTCAGCATGTCACGGTGCTCGCTCTCGGCAGAAGCTTTTTTCTGAAAAGGCAAACTTACGGCTCCTTCTCCCACAGGGAAGGTGCCAGCCCTGAAAACTAATGCAGTTTTTCACTATCCCTCTGCAGCCTATCCACAGGCACAACAGCTTTTGGGATCTCTGCTTTCCCAGAGACTCAGCATGTCACGGTGCTCGCTCTCGGCAGAAGCTTTTTTCTGAAAAGGCAAACTTACGGCTCCTTCTCCCACAGGGAAGGTGCCAGCCCTGAAAACTAATGCAGTTTTTCACTATCCCTCTGCAGCCTATCCACAGGCACAACAGCTTTGGGGATCTCTGCTTTCCCAGAGACTCAGCATGTCACGGTGCTCGCTCTCGGCAGAAGCTTTTTTCTGAAAAAGAAAACTTTCGGCTCCTTCTCCCTCAGGGAAGGTGCTAGCCCTGAAAACTAATGCAGTTTTTCACTATCCCTCTGCAGCCTATCCACAGGCACAACAGCTTTGGGGATCTCTGCTTTCCCAGAGACTCAGCATGTCACGGTGCTCGCTCTCGCCAGAGCCTTTTTCTGAAAAGGCAAACTTACGGCTCCTTCTCCCACAAGGAAGGTGCCAGCCCTGAAAGATCTTGCTGGTATTCACTATCCCTCTGCAGCCTATCCACAGGCACAACAGCTTTTGGGATCTCTGCTTTCCCAGAGACTCAGCATGTCACGGTGCTCGCTCTCGGCAGAAGCTTTTTTCTGAAAAGGCAAACTTACGGCTCCTTCTCCCACAGGGAAGGTGCCAGCCCTGAAAACTAATGCAGTTTTTCACTATCCCTCTGCAGCCTATCCACAGGCACAACAGCTTTTGGGATCTCTGCTTTCCCAGAGACTCAGCATGTCACGGTGCTCGCTCTCGGCAGAAGCTTTTTTCTGAAAAGGCAAACTTACGGCTCCTTCTCCCACAGGGAAGGTGCCAGCCCTGAAAACTAATGCAGTTTTTCACTATCCCTCTGCAGCCTATCCACAGGCACAACAGCTTTGGGGATCTCTGCTTTCCCAGAGACTCAGCATGTCACGGTGCTCGCTCTCGGCAGAAGCTTTTTTCTGAAAAGGCAAACTTACGGCTCCTTCTCCCACAGGGAAGGTGCCAGCCCTGAAAACTAATGCAGTTTTTCACTATCCCTCTGCAGCCTATCCACAGGCACAACAGCTTTGGGGATCTCTGCTTTCCCAGAGACTCAGCATGTCACGGTGCTCGCTCTCGGCAGAAGCTTTTTTCTGAAAAGGCAAACTTACGGCTCCTTCTCCCACAGGGAAGGTGCCAGCCCTGAAAACTAATGCAGTTTTTCACTATCCCTCTGCAGCCTATCCACAGGCACAACAGCTTTGGGGATCTCTGCTTTCCCAGAGACTCAGCATGTCACGGTGCTCGCTCTCGGCAGAAGCTTTTTTCTGAAAAGGCAAACTTACGGCTCCTTCTCCCACAGGGAAGGTGCCAGCCCTGAAAACTAATGCAGTTTTTCACTATCCCTCTGCAGCCTATCCACAGGCACAACAGCTTTGGGGATCTCTGCTTTCCCAGAGACTCAGCATGTCACGGTGCTCGCTCTCGGCAGAAGCTTTTTTCTGAAAAGGCAAACTTACGGCTCCTTCTCCCACAGGGAAGGTGCCAGCCCTGAAAACTAATGCAGTTTTTCACTATCCCTCTGCAGCCTATCCACAGGCACAACAGCTTTGGGGATCTCTGCTTTCCCAGAGACTCAGCATGTCACGGTGCTCGCTCTCGGCAGAAGCTTTTTTCTGAAAAGGCAAACTTACGGCTCCTTCTCCCACAGGGAAGGTGCCAGCCCTGAAAACTAATGCAGTTTTTCACTATCCCTCTGCAGCCTATCCACAGGCACAACAGCTTTGGGGATCTCTGCTTTCCCAGAGACTCAGCATGTCACGGTGCTCGCTCTCGGCAGAAGCTTTTTTCTGAAAAGGCAAACTTACGGCTCCTTCTCCCACAGGGAAGGTGCCAGCCCTGAAAACTAATGCAGTTTTTCACTATCCCTCTGCAGCCTATCCACAGGCACAACAGCTTTGGGGATCTCTGCTTTCCCAGAGACTCAGCATGTCACGGTGCTCGCTCTCGGCAGAAGCTTTGTTCTGAAAAGGCAAACTTACGGCTCCTTCTCCCACAGGGAAGGTGCCAGCCCTGAAAACTAATGCAGTTTTTCACTATCCCTCTGCAGCCTATCCACAGGCACAACAGCTTTGGGGATCTCTGCTTTCCCAGAGACTCAGCATGTCACGGTGCTCGCTCTCGGCAGAAGCTTTTTTCTGAAAAGGCAAACTTACGGCTCCTTCTCCCACAGGGAAGGTGCCAGCCCTGAAAACTAATGCAGTTTTTCACTATCCCTCTGCAGCCTATCCACAGGCACAACAGCTTTGGGGATCTCTGCTTTCCCAGAGACTCAGCATGTCACGGTGCTCGCTCTCGGCAGAGCCTTTTTCTGAAAAGGCAAACTTACGGCTCCTTCTCCCACAAGGAAGGTGCCAGCCCTGAAAGATCTTGCTGGTATTCACTATCCCTCTGCAGCCTATCCACAGGCACAACAGCTTTGGGGATCTCTGCTTTCCCAGAGACTCAGCATGTCACGGTGCTCGCTCTCGGCAGAAGCTTTTTTCTGAAAAGGCAAACTTACGGCTCCTTCTCCCACAGGGAAGGTGCCAGCCCTGAAAACTAATGCAGTTTTTCACTATCCCTCTGCAGCCTATCCACAGGCACAACAGCTTTGGGGATCTCTGCTTTCCCAGAGACTCAGCATGTCACGGTGCTCGCTCTCGGCAGAAGCTTTTTTCTGAAAAGGCAAACTTACGGCTCCTTCCCCACAGGGAAGGTGCCAGCCCTGAAAACTAATGCAGTTTTTCACTATCCCTCTGCAGCCTATCCACAGGCACAACAGCTTTGGGGATCTCTGCTTTCCCAGAGACTCAGCATGTCACGGTGCTCGCTCTCGGCAGAAGCTTTTTTCTGAAAAGGCAAACTTACGGCTCCTTCTCCCACAGGGAAGGTGCCAGCCCTGAAAACTAATGCAGTTTTTCACTATCCCTCTGCAGCCTATCCACAGGCACAACAGCTTTTGGGATCTCTGCTTTCCCAGAGACTCAGCATGTCACGGTGCTCGCTCTCGGCAGAAGCTTTTTTCTGAAAAGGCAAACTTACGGCTCCTTCTCCCACAGGGAAGGTGCCAGCCCTGAAAACTAATGCAGTTTTTCACTATCCCTCTGCAGCCTATCCACAGGCACAACAGCTTTGGGGATCTCTGCTTTCCCAGAGACTCAGCATGTCACCGTGCCTCGCTCTCCGGCAGAAGCTTTTTTCTGAAAAGGCAAACTTACGGCTCCTTCTCCCACAGGGAAGGTGCCAGCCCTGAAAACTAATGCAGTTTTTCACTATCCTCTGCAGCCTATCCACAGGCACAACAGCTTTTGGGATCTCTGCTTTCCCAGAGACTCAGGCATGTCACGGTGCTCGCTCTCGGCAGAAGCTTTTTTCTGAAAAGGCAAACTTACGGCTCCTTCTCCACAGGGAAGGTGCCAGCCCTGAAAACTAAT
>NW_026060966.1:20000-22000 GCF_929443795.1 Astur gentilis | reverse complement strand
TGTGCCTTTTCGGAATCAGGCTCTGCCGAGGACGAGAGCCATGAGATGTTCCTCCTCTGGGCAAGCCCGGGTCCCAGATCCTGTTGTGCCTGTGAATAGGCTGCAGGGGGACGGTGAAGACCAGCAACAACTGTCAGGGCTACCACCTTCCGTGTGGGACAATGAGCCGGACGTGTGCCTTTTCGGAAAGAGGCCCTGCCGAGGACGAGAGCCATGAGATGTTCCTCCTCTGGGCAAGCCCGCATCGTGAATCCTGTTGTGCCTGTGAATAGGCTGCAGGGGGACGGTGAAGAGCAGCAACAGCTTTCAGGGCTGCCACCTTCCGTGTGGGACAAGGAGCCGGACGTGTGCCTTTTCGGAAATAGGCTCTGCCGAGGACGAGAGCCATGAGATGTTCCTCCTCTGGGCAAGCCCGGGTCCTGAATCCTGTTGTGCCTGTGAATAGGCTGCAGGGGGACGGTGAAGACCAGCAACAGCTTTCAGGGCTGCCACCTTCCGTGTGGGACAAGGAGCCGGACGTGTGCCTTTCCAGAATAAGACTCTGCAGAGGACGAGAGCCATGAGATGTTCCTCCTCTGGGCAAGCCCGGGCCCCAGATTCTGTTGTGCCTGTGAATAGGCTGCAGGGGGACGGTGAAGACCAGCAACAGCTTTCAGGGCTGCCACCTTCCGTGTGGGACAAGGAGCCGGACGTGTGCCTTTTCGGAAAGAGGCTCTGCCGAGGAAGAGAGCCATGAGATGTTCCTCCTCTGGGCAAGCCCGGGTCCCAGATCCTGTTGTACCTGTGAATAGGCTGCAGGGGGACGGTGAAGACCAGCAACAGCTTTCAGGGCTGCCACCTTCCGTGTGTGACAAGGAGCCGGACGTGTGCCTTTTCGGAATCAGGCTCTGCCGAGGACGAGAGACATGAGATGTTCCTCCTCTCAGCAAGCCCGGGTCCCAGATCCTGTTGTGCCTGTTTATAGGCTGCATGGGGACCGTGAAGACCAGCAACAGCTTTCAGGGCTGCCACCTTCCGTGTGGGACAAGGAGCCGGACGTGTGTCTTTTCGGAATCAGGCTCTGCCGAGGACGAGAGCCATGAGATGTTCCTCCTCTGGGCAAGCCCGGGTCCCAGATCCTGTTGTGCCTGTGAATAGGCTGCAGGGGGACGGTGAAGACCAGCAACAGCTTTCAGGGCTGCCACCTTCCGTGTGGGACAAGGAGCCGGACGTGTGCCTTTTCGGAAGGAGGCCCTGCCGAGGACGAGAGCCATGAGATGTTCCTCCTCTGGGCAAGCCCGGGTCCCAGATCCTGTTGTGCCTGTGAATAGGCTGCAGGGGGACGGTGAAAACCAGCAACATCTTTCAGGGCTGCCACCTTCCGTGTGGGACAAGGAGCCGGACGTGTGCCTTTTCGGAATCAGGCTCTGCCGAGGATGAGAGCCATGAGATGTTCCTCCTCTCAGCAAGCCCGGGTCCCAGATCCTGTTGTGCCTGTGAATAGGCTGCAGGGGGACGGTGAAGACCAGCAACAGCTTTCAGGGCTGCCACCTTCCGTGTGGGACAAGGAGCCGGACGTGTGCCTTTTCGGAATCAGGCTCTACCGAGGACGAGAGCCATGAGATGTTCCTCCTCTGGGCATGCCCGGGTCCCAGATCCTGTTTTGCCTGTGAATAGGCTGCAGGGGGACGGTGAAGACCAGCAACATCTTTCAGGGCTGCCACCTTCCGTGTGGGACAATGAGCCGGACGTGTGCCTTTTCGGAATCAGGCTCTACCGAGGACGAGAGCCATGAGATGTTCCTCCTCTGGGCAAGCCCGGGTCCCAGATCCTGTTGTATCTGTGAATAGGCTGCAGGGGGACGGTGAAGTCCAGCAACAGCTTTCAGGGCTGCCACCTTCCGTGTGGGACAAGGAGCCGGACGTGTGCCTTTTCGGAATCAGGCTCTGCCGAGGACGAGAGCCATGAGATGTTCCTCCTCTCAGCAAGCCCGGGTCCCATATCCTGTTGTACCTGTGAAT
>NW_026060966.1:12500-15000 GCF_929443795.1 Astur gentilis | reverse complement strand
GTGTGCCTACTCGGAAACAGGCTCTGCCGAGGACGAGAGCCATGAGATGTTCCTCCTCTGGGCAAGCCCGGGTCCCAGATCCTGTTGTGCCTGTGAATAGGCTGCAGGGGGATGGTGAAGACCAGCAACAGCTTTCAGGGCTGCCACCTTCCGTGTGGGACAAGGAGCCTGACGTGTGCCTTTCCAGAATCAGACTCTGCCGAGGACGAGAGCCATGAGATGTTCCTCCTCTGGGCAAGCCCGGGTCCCAGATCCTGTTGTGCCTGTGAATAGGCTGCAGGGGGACGGTGAAGACCAGCAACAGCTTTCAGGGCTGCCACCTTCCGTGTGGGACAAGGAGCCGGACGTGTGCCTTTTCGGAATCAGGCTCTGCCGAGGACGAGAGCCATGAGATGTTCCTCCTCTGGGCAAGCCCGGGTCCCAGATCCTGTTGTGCCTGTGAATAGGCTGCAGGGGGACGGTGAAGACCAGCAACAGCTTTCAGGGCTGCCACCTTCTGTGTGGGACAAGGAGCCGGACGTGTGCCTTTTCGGAAAGAGGCTCTTCCGAAGACGAGAGCCATGAGATGTTCCTCCTCTGGGCAAGCCCGGGTCCCAGATCCTGTTGTGCCTGTGAATAGGCTGCAGGGGGACGGTGAAGACCAGCAACATCTTTCAGGGCTGCCACCTTCCGTGTGGGACAAGGAGCCGGACGTGTGCCTTTTCGGAATCAGGCTCTGCCGAGGACGAGATCCATGAGATGTTTCTCCTCTGGGCAAGCACGGGTCCCAGATCCTGTTGTGCCTGTGAATAGGCTGCAGGGGGACGGTGAAGACCAGCAACAGCTTTCAGGGCTGCCACCTTCCGTGTGGGACAAGGAGCCGGACGTGTGCCTTTTCGGAAAGAGGCTCTTCCGAAGACGAGATCCATGAGATGTTCCTCCTCTGGGCATGCCCGTTTCCCATATCCTGTTGTGCCTGTGAATAGGCTGCAGGGGGACGGTGAAGACCAGCAACAGCTGTCAGGGCTGCCACCTTCCGTGTGGGACAAGGAGCCGGACGTGTGCCTTTTCGGAAAGAGGCCCTGCCGAGGACGAGAGCCATGAGATGTTGCTCCTCTGGGCAAGCCCGGGTCCTGAATCCTGTTGTACCTGTGAATAGGCTGCAGGGGGACGGTGAAGACCAGCAACAGCTTTCAGGGCTGCCACCTTCCGTGTGGGACAAGGAGCCGGACGTGTGCCTTTCCGGAAACAGGCCCTGCCGAGGACGAGAGCCATGAGATGTTCCTCCTCTGGGCAAGCCCGGGCCCCAGATTCTGTTGTGCCTGTGAATAGGCTGCAGGGGGACGTTGAAGACCAGCAACAGCTTTCAGGGCTGCCACCTTCCGTGTGGGTGAAGGAGCCAGACGTGTGCCTTTTCGGAAAGAGGCCCTGCCGAGGACGAGAGCCATGATATGTTCCTCCTCTGGGCAAGCCCGGGTCCCAGATCCTGTTGTGCCTGTGAATAGGCTGCAGGGGGACGGTGAAGACCAGCAACAGCTTTCAGGGCTGCCACCTTCCGTGTGGGACAAGGAGCCGGACGTGTGCCTTTACGGAATCAGGCTCTGCCGAGGACGAGAGCCATGAGATGTTGCTCCTCTGGGCAAGCCCGGGTCCTGAATCCTGTTGTACCTGTGAATAGGCTGCAGGGGGACGGTGAAGACCAGCAACAGCTTTCAGGGCTGCCACCTTCCGTGTGGGACAAGGAGCCGGACGTGTGCCTTTCCGGAAACAGGCCCTGCCGAGGACGAGAGCCATGAGATGTTCCTCCTCTGGGCAAGCCCGGGCCCCAGATTCTGTTGTGCCTGTGAATAGGCTGCAGGGGGACGTTGAAGACCAGCAACAGCTTTCAGGGCTGCCACCTTCCGTGTGGGTGAAGGAGCCAGACGTGTGCCTTTTCGGAAAGAGGCCCTGCCGAGGACGAGAGCCATGATATGTTCCTCCTCTGGGCAAGCCCGGGTCCCAGATCCTGTTGTGCCTGTGAATAGGCTGCAGGGGGACGGTGAAGACCAGCAACAGCTTTCAGGGCTGCCACCTTCCGTGTGGGACAAGGAGCCGGACGTGTGCCTTTTCGGAATCAGGCTCTGCCGAGGACGAGAGCCATGAGATGTTCCTCCTCTGGGCAAGCCCGGGTCCTGAATCCTGTTGTGCCTGTGAATAGGCTGCAGGGGGACGGTGAAGACCAGCAACAACTGTCAGGGCTACCACCTTCCGTGTGGGACAATGAGCCGGACGTGTGCCTTTTCGGAAAGAGGCCCTGCCGAGGACGAGAGCCATGAGATGTTCCTCCTCTGGGCAAGCCCGCATCGTGAATCCTGTTGTGCCTGTGAATAGGCTGCAGGGGGACGGTGAAGAGCAGCAACAGCTTTCAGGGCTGCCACCTTCCGTGTGGGACAAGGAGCCGGACGTGTGCCTTTCCAGAATAAGACTCTGCAGAGGACGAGAGCCATGAGATGTTCCTCCTCTGGGCAAGCCCGGGCCCCAG